>NC_133899.1:71025681-71139031 GCF_964199755.1 Larus michahellis
TGTCATTAGCATCATACCTCAGCACCACTTTTATACTTGTAGCTGCTCATTAAGAAAAGCAGTTAATTAATAAAGTTGCACAACAGGACTCAGTTTGGTACATGTTATATGCACCTGGTGTTCAAAACTAATTTTCCAAGTCAAGACAATGAAAGAATTTCCTAGCATAGTGGCCTTCATAAAACCAGCTTAGTGAAAGTTGCACCCTAAAAGCCTTCAGTGGTGCAAATTTTAATGTATAGAAGACTTAAATCAAGTCCCAGCACAGTGTATAAAAGGACAAGTGCTTCTGTCAAAATGGCTTGAAAGCTAATGGGGTGAGTCCCCAATAAATGAGGTGTGATTCCATGGCTGATGGGCAGATGTTCAAATATTCCACCTGCTGCTTTGCCAAAATAATGAAATACTGATGTAATAGGGTTTAATATAAAAGTCAGTAATGCACAGCAAAGCCAAGATTCTGGGCAGAAAAGAGTTATTCAAATCCCAGGGTTTCTCTGTATTAAACATCCAAAAACCAGAGTAAAATGATTAATCTCTAAATAGTTCATTTTAAATAAAAGTATAGCTACGTAGAAAAAGGTCCTTCTTACAAACCACTTGACATCCCTGGCCAGATTCAATTCCATCAGGGCTTTAGCTTGCCTAACCCTGTCCCTAGCTGCTCAGATGTTTTCTCTGTATTCCTCCCTGGCTACCTATCCTTGCTTACACCCTCCTTAGGGCTCCTTTTTGCTTTTGAGGGTGTCTAGGAGCTCCTTAAAGGCCTCCTGGCTTTTTTGTCTGACTTCTTCTCTCTTGGGATACATTGCTTCTGAGTTTGGAGGAGGTGATCCTTGAATACTAATCAACTTCCTTGGGCCCCTCTCCCCTCCAGTGCCTTATTCCACGGAACCCTACGAAACAGATCCCTCAAGAGGCCACAGTCTGCTCTCCAAACATAAGAAACCTGCAAGAAAATACGGATGATGTCCCTAGAAATGAGTGACAGTTATGCAACAGGTGCTCATAATCAGAGAGAGAAAAGTAATTCAAAGCAGCAGAACAACTGATCTAACCCATCAAGTGACAGAGATGTCAGCTCCCTATGATAATCAGTGAACAACTTTGAAGACCTGTGAGTCTTCAAATCTGGGCCTTAATGAAAATACAAACCGGGAATTCCAACACTTTTCAAAACATCTAAATGTTTAACACCCTCTAAAATCAGTCCTGAAATACTGCGCAATTGCATATCACACTCCTCTTCAGAAAAGAGCTGTTCATATAGTACCTAGCTGAATGGCAACAGCTGTGTGTCAGTGGAACAAACGAAGTTGAAGACAATCATGAACTAAGTATCACAATTTGCCTTTAAACAAACCTACTCTTCCTCTTTGTGCTGGAAGTTTTAAATTCAGAGGAAATACCTGCAAACTGTGCAACTGCAGTAGCCAAATGGCATCAAAGCCCATGTCAGACCATAAGCAAATTACCACAACCTGGGTCTTTGGAGAGAGAGCTTTTGGAAATAATCCAGCTGAATCTCTGCAGTGAGATGCAATCTGAACTTTCTTTGTAGACTGTCTGCTGTTTTCATCCTTTTTTGTCTGCAGGGTGGTTTTGCCTTCTTCTTTATTCCCCCTTACCTTGTGGACAACTATCTGTTTTTCATAGCAGTTTACATGCA
Organism: Larus michahellis; assembly: GCF_964199755.1. Lineage (NCBI taxonomy): Eukaryota > Metazoa > Chordata > Aves > Charadriiformes > Laridae > Larus > Larus michahellis. Next base: position 71,027,351 of record NC_133899.1, read on the forward strand.
AGCCATGGAAAAGGGAGTGAATCTTTAACAGACGTATTGTCTTAAGACTTGCAGGAATCATACACCAATAATCCTAGTGATTATTGGGAACTGGAGCAAAACATTAGAAATATCAAAAGGAATTTAGCTTATTGGAGGTTTCTCCTCTCATTTTTAGCCGTTAAGTGTCTTCAACCTCTTCAGTTTTATTGTTATTCTAGATCACAGTCTTCCAAAATGACATGAATAGCTTTATTTCTTCTCTCTATTAGAATAATTTCCACTCTTTGTGGTCAGAATGGTCATTATTAACTTTACACAGCACTCATACCTAGGATAAGAGGTTTTCTATAGGCATTTTTTTTTGTCCCTTCCATACTCCCTGGCAACTTATTGCAGGTTAACTTTGAAGGTGTAGCCAGCCACTAGAAAATCAGACTGGAAATTAGGAGTTTGCTAAGCCTCAGAGGCAACTATCATAGCAGGCAAGTAACCGAAAAAAGAGCTCTAGCCCTTGTCTCTGACAGTCTCTCTTATCTACTGTCTCTTTCCCGCTGCCTGTTCGTTTTAGTCTTGCTTTCAGCAGGAAGCAACCCAACACTGTGAAGCCTCATTGTCTAGTGACACATTTGGGCAATGGGAGTTTCTGAATGTAGCAGGGAGGAGTTTCTTAATAACAGCTATGGTTGCAATATGCTTCAAACGTTCACTTCTTTTTCCTGTTACTTTTATATTAAAAGGGCACAGTCATCAAATTCATAGCTCCAGGTGCCTGTGATGCTGCCAGAGGCAGCAACCTGACTGCACGGTAATCCGAGGTTTCATCCCTACCCATGTTATCATCCATCACACAGAAGCCAGTGATAGCACGGCATTTTTTTCAGGTTCAATGTGCCATCCTAAGTACATACACCAACTTCCTTTCATCTCATGCAGGAAGCAGCTTAGGGATAGCAGACCTATTAATCTCGTTACAGCTGCATTATTTTCTGATGCCCAAACTTAAGCATAGAACAGAATCATTTAAGTTGGAAAAGGCCTTTAAGATCGTTGAGTCCAACCGTAATCCTAACACTGCCAAAACCACGACTAAACCATGTCCCTCAGCACCACGTCTACACATCTTTTAAATACCTCCAGGGACAGTGACTCAAACAATTCCCTGGGCAGCCTGTCCCAATGCTTGACAACGCTTTCAGTAAAGAAATTTTTCCCAATAGTCAACCTAAACCTCCCCTGGCACAACTTGAGGCTGTTTCCTCTTGTCCTGTCATTTGTTACATGGGAGAAAAGACCAACCCCCAGCTCTCTACACCCTCCTTTCAGGTAGTTGTAGAGAGCGATAAGGTCTCCCCTCAGCCTCCTTTTCTCCAGGCTAAACAACCCCAGTTCCCTCAGATGCTCCTCATGAGACTTATTCTCTAGAACAGCTTCATTGCCCTTCTTTGGATGTGCTCCAGCACCTCAACGTCTTTCTTGTAGTGAGGGGCCCAAAACTGGGTGCCGCCTCACCAGTGCTGAGTGCAGGGGGGACAACCACTTTCCTAGTCCTGCTGGCCACGGTATTCCTGATACAAGCCAGGATGCTGTTGGCCTTCTTGGCCACCTGGGCACACTGCCAGCTCATATTCAGCCAGCTGTTGACCAACACCCCCAGGTCCTTTTCTGCCAGGGGAATGAGGGAATGAGACAACTATTACAATGGCACTGATATCAAGACACACATAGATACGCATTTCTGGGAAGAAATATTTTGCAGTGGAGTGTGAAATACAACACGGATGCAAGAAGAGGATGTCAGTATTGAGGTAAAGAGAATTGGAGTGGAACTCATATATTCGCTATGGAGTTGTAACTCCACAGTAAAGCTGTACAGCTAGAGATTTGGTTAGATGTTACTGGGCCCCTGTGATAGAACTTGGGCAATCTACAGAACAAGGCTCCTACCTTCTGCCCACAGAGCCATTTAGATTCTCTGCACTATTAAAAGGAGGTCATTAGGATGCACAAAGTAGTAGGAGAGCAGTTTCTTAAGCTTATGACTCCTGCTCATCTCATTAGGCTACTTGCTATTTCAAGTTTCGTCTTTTGTGGGAGTTTTTAGAAAAAAATGGAGTTCCCACACTCTCATTTTCACCAGAACGCAAAACAATACTAGTTTTTATAACCTCAACAACATTTTCCAGCTCAGGAGTTGCTGGAGAGCTACAACGCTACAATTTTGTAGCTACAAGGCTATAATATTTTCCGTCCGGAAATAGAATTGTGTTTGAGATGAAGGCGCAACTGTTGTGGATCAATAAAAGTAATCTTTCCCCAAAATATGGCTCAAACACAAACTAGATCTGTTTCAAATCTTTCTATCCTTCCAACACCACAAACGCTATAGCCGTGCTACTTCTCAAGTGAAGAAGGCAAAGGAGAAACACAGAGCATTTTATTGTATCCCCATCAATGTAGAATTTAGATTCGACTGTCGGAGTCCTAGTCTAAGACAAACCGCATTATAAAATGGTCACTTTCATCCTTAACTATATCTTTATATTTAAGATGGATAGTAAAGCTCAAAATTCCTTTCCTCTCCTGCAAGTTGAGAACCTCATCTGCTGTAAACTGGCATCAACCTTAGTAAAGTTGTGCCAGCTTTTACAGCTGAAGATCAGGTTTGTAATTTCCATGATTCCAAGTCACAGTGCTTTTTGGTTTTGCTTGAGAGGAGTAATGGAAGCTTCAGCAACTGGTGAAGTCAGCCACTGTGTAATGTGTGGAAGCCACAACCCAATGTTATTTGTGTAACAGGCAATGTGAAAGAGGAGGTCAAAGAGTTCCCAGCACACTTGCCAGCCCAGAAAGCTCAATTGTCTCAAGGAAAGCGCAGCTATTGAACTCCATTGCATCGCAGTTTCTACTAAACAGCAAGTCCTGTGAGAGAAAGGAGCCCGAACCAACTGCACTTGCCAGCAGCAATAGCAAAGTAGTATGAGGCCTTCCTATATAAAGCATATAAAGCTGTGAGGAAAAAAGAAGAGGTCAAAACATGTTGAAAAAATCCTGCATGTTTTCTCTACGCTTTAGGATACAGGTTGCCGTTTACACTAGATTTGACCTTATATGAATGTTTTCAGTTGCCTGAGAGCAAAAAAAGCCATGTTTACTTGAGCAGACAAACCGTGAATAAGATTAGGTTGAAAGCAAAAATTCACCCACTAGCTGGCTCCTTGGCACTAGCAGCTCTGATCTAACTTGTTGCTAGCAGCAAAGCCAAAACAAGATAAAAATATTACTGACATACTTTGTTGAAGTACATTTTAAAAGTTTTTAAAGTTGTCACCCGTACTTTGTGCAAATGTGATCAAATATTACCTGCGAAGTGGGAATAAATCTTTTCTATAGGTTTTCAGGGGGTAGTGACAATAAAAGATTTGCATAAAAAAACCCCAAGCAAACAATTACTAAAATAATCTGTATCCCATCCTTTTCCAGTTTCAGAAACTAAATACTACTGTCATTGCCTGACACAGATAAGAGCCAGTAAGCCACGCTAAGAAGAATGAGAAGCAACCTGCCAAGTTTATCAAATTGCATGAAACAGCCGAAAGATAAAACTATACGGTTGTCAACCCTTACAGTTTTATCTTTAATCTTCAGACATATTATTGGAGCAGAACAAGACTGAACCACTAACTAGGCTGCTTTCAGGAAATTTGTTCGCTGGTCTATTGGCACTGTAGGATCTGTGGCATGAGTGGAAGGCAGGTCTCAGACTGCACCCGTACTTCCTCCAAAAATCTTATGGTTTGCAGTTCTCACAATTGATAGGCTAGAAGTGGGCTTTGCAATGTTTCTGAATACACTTTTTAAATAAAATATTAGCGGAAAAAAACCCCAAAACATTTTAAAAATCCTGAATTTGACACTCTACATTCTATTTCATCTTTTCTCACAAAGTTTTTAGAAAAAATATCTGTGTACAGAGAAATCATTGTTTGTCTCATGGTTCCCAGTTCACCTGAGTCTGTATACATCTTAACACTACAATAACTTGTGCTTCTCTTCCTCATTCCTGCCTGTTTCCTTCCAGCACTTCTTGTCTCCCCTGAAGTCTTCCTGTTTAATGGTCAGGCTTCCATGCAGAATACAGCTGGCTACAAAAACCCAAGGCACAACCAGAATCAGAGGCTGGGCTCAGTTTCAGCAAATGCTTTTTGAAACGTCCCACACCATCCCTGTTCAGAAGTATTTAAAAAGTCAAACAGAAGAGCAACATTTTGCAGATCTTATACAGAAGAAAAAAAAAAAGTTGCCGTAGATCCTCTGTAGCTCAGTATTGAGAGCATAAGGACACTTCACACATTTCTCCTTGTTTACCTTCATGCATAATGAACATGCTGGACATGACTTCTTTACATCAGCTCATTTTGCAGAAGCCAAACAGGTACTGCTCTATACATCTTGCTCACATTGGGTTTTTGCTGGCATCATTGTATAAAGCAAATGCAGGTCTTAATGTTAAGAAACTAGCTCTGGAGCTGCCTACAGGGTAAACATTTTTTATTGTATAGAAACTGTAGACACTCTTTGCACTGAAAGATTTCTTCAAAAGAAAACATTCCTTTTTGGCATCTGTATTTTGCTATCAGCAATAAGAGGGAGTCACTTAATTCATGAAAGTGCTTAAGAAATGAATCTATCAGGTCTTGCCAACACTAGCTTTCAAAAGGCTACACAACTCTGAGTACCACTAGAAGATCTATGATTTATCAAACGTCTATGATTTATTTCCTAACACCATTACAGAAGGCCAACAAGCTGGTTTTATAAGACTTTCCCTGCCTAACATCATTCTCAAGTGGCAAAGAAGGAGATTTCTATGTAAGAAATAAAACGCATGCATAATATTTGCTTAAACGAGTGTTATCAAGCCTAAGCTTCTAGTGGCTGATGGGAACTTGTGATGAATCTGTAATCTTCCAAAGACTATTTCAGGTTTTTGATTTGCAACTAGAAAAGGTAAAGGTGTGAGCAAATTTAAAATACAAAGAAAGAAATAAACTGCTTTGGAAGTTCAAAACTGGCAAAGGCAGATCAAGCACATAATTCAAGCATACAATCAGCATGGAAACAGGATAGAGCAATTCATATGTTCAGTTCCTCGTTCTGCTTTTGACTGCATCTGTCATTTCAACTATCTTGGATTGTGCTTACCCTCCTGCCTTTGGTTTTCTTGTTTATGCAAGTTTTGAGATCTACAGAAAAATGGCACTCAGTTGGCAATAGCCAGAGAGCGTCAGCTCTCAGAGCAACCACAAGCCTTGCTCAAGTTGGTCTTCCAGCAAGGAAGGACTCCAGATTATCTCGTTTGCCTGATACAAGGCCTGTGACCTTGCCACAGAGGTGAGACAACACACAGAAGTCATCCTCCCCTGGCATGTAACAGATGGATCACTTCTCAACCTTTTCCTAAGAGTAAACAGTACACTCTTGCTCTGGTACCTGGGTTTAAGCCTTCACTCCTTGGGCATTATACCTGCCTTGATACCTTGATACCTGATACCAAAGCAACAGGTTTATTTTCTGTTGATATCTCTGAGTACTAGTAACAGTAATATTAAATAATATCAACCACCCGAAGCACTCACTTCTCCTTAGAAAAGACTGGGAATCAACAAGAACATGACTGCATCAAGAGCCATGGTCTAGTTCATCTAGCAGCAAGTAAATTGGTAATTCTCTAGAAAACTGTATGATTCACCAAGTTTAGTCCTTGCTTTATGCTTTTATAAAGGTAATGTAAAATTAATTTTATATGCTTATCAGTGTTGCAAAAACTTTCTGCAAGACCTCATGAAATCTCAGTAAAGTTTACATAAAATAAAAATAAAGTGACAGTTCAGATTTTAAATTAAATACCATGTGATTCCCTCAGCTCCAGCATGTAATAAACTCATCTATTACGATAGCTTTGGAGATCTCTCAACCTAACAATCTGACTCACTGTATAACCTGAGATGAGACTTACAATCGTAGAATCATACAATAGTTTGGGTTGGAAGGAACCTTTGAAAGTCATCTAGTCCAACTACCCCTGCAATGACCAGGGCTGGCTTTCTGGGCTATCAGCACACATTGACAGTTCATGTCCAGCTTTTAATCCACCAGTATCCCCAAGTCCTTCTCTGCACAGGTGCTCTCAGTCCCCTCATCCCCCAGTCTGTATTGACACTGGGAGTTGCCCCAACCCAGGTGCAGGACCCTGCACTTGGCCTCGTTGAACCTCATGAGGTTCACATGGGCCCACATCTCAAGCTTACCCAGGTCCCTCTGCATGGTATCCCATCCCTCAGTCGTGTCAACTTCAGGCACCACTCAGCTTGGTCTCATCTGCAAACTTGCTGAGGGTGCAACTCGATCCCACTGTCTGTGTCAGATGAGGACAGACTTCACATAACAATCCTCACACAATGATGCTGTTACTAAGGACAGTTCATTGCAATGTTTTATCTTATTAACCCCTGGGTTCCCTGGATATGATAACCCGATTATGATAAGCCCTGGATATCATAAAACTTTATGAGCATTTGCAAATAGCGAACATAAATCAAACACTGCAGTTACGAATCACAATCCTACCAATTCTCTGCCCCCTTGGATGTGCAACTATGCACTGTTTCCAACTGAAAGAGAGGTACTGAACATGTGTAAGACCAGAATGAATGAAAATTCTGATACTGTGGTAAGGGGTACAAGACATTTAAAAAATGTGTTATGATTCTTTTTAGTATTTAAAAAAAAACTTGTCTTGGAATGGATTAACAGCCTCAGTACTTTTGTGGTTCATATTTGCTCTGCAATGGCATGTTTTCCCTCTAATAAAGAGATGATATTCCTCTTCATTTCACCACTTCTCCTATCTGATTTAGTTAGAATGCGTATATGCTGCATGCTCAGAATATTTATTCTGAGGGTGCTTAATGACTACAGATGGAGCAGCGAAACACGTTTTGCAGTCCATTTTTCCACTTTCTTTTTAGACTCCACCACTTCTTGTTACACAGGTGCAAGGATTTAGTTCATCTTGCCTCAACTGATACGGACCATCCTGATTCCTCAGTAACCAGTGGGATAGTTTCATCTTGTAAAGTTTCCTTTTAGCAGCAGCTCACAGGCTAGACCCTGCCAAAGTGTGTCTGATTCTGTTACAGCTGCAAATACCAAATGTGCGCAGTGGGCAGCACTTCCCTAGGGTGAAACCATATTTCTTGCTATAAAGAATAGTCCATTTACACTATTTCAAGGGGCTGTGATGAGATACCATTTACCAGGCACAGTGGTACTTTTAGCTGATTTATGTCTTTCCTGTGCCTCTATATTTCACCATATAGGGTGTGCTTGTATCACACTCTAATGGAGAGAGTATTACAGCTTTTACAGGCAGAGTTTTTTTGTAGTCTCATGATCCTGCAGTCCTTACAGCTTCTAGGGGGTGAACGTAGGGAAGCTGGGAGATGGACTGAATGTTGTCCCAACCTCTGAAGTTAGGTCTACGTTACAGGGCTATAAGGAAGTTCAGATTTGCTTTCTGCCCACAATGCTGGTGTCAGCTCAGTTGTTGCTCTCCTGTTGTTATGATGGTATGTGGTGAATGCAGCTTAACAAGTCATATAAAACAGTTAAATCACTATTTTAGTCATTTTTTCCACTTTTTCATTGCCAGAAATCATAGGATATTCATTACATTTCCAAGCAATAGTTTAATTCTCAGTGAACACAGTATGGGGAATTGCACAGTATCCACCAATTCAGAAAACAGTTTATTCAATAACAAATATTTCATTGTAGGATGAAAAGGAATATAAAGGCAATATCAAGCTGGGAGGATAAAAAATGATGTTTCCAGGCATTTTGAGAGAGTCAGATGAAAACAGATGCTACTGAAAGGGACATGTCTTGCCAGAGGTACTTCAAAGCGAAAGGAAGCAAGCCTCTAAGGGCAAAGGAAGCTCACTCTGTGAGATGGTTTTGCACCTAATTAAAGGTTGACAGCAAGGAGGGTGCATTCAGCAGCTTCATCCCTTTACAAGTGATTGGGGTGAAAACAAAAATAGAAGAGGATTTCTCTGTCATTGAAGGAGATCACCCTCTGCACCAAACACTGCAAAACATGCTTATGAAGGATAAGTTTTAATTTATCAGAGAGATACAGAACCTGGGTCAGACATGACTGAACAAATTTTGTACCTGCCATGATAATATGTCATTTTTTCAAACGTCCAGCTCTCATTGCTCAGGTCATCCTCTCTTGAATCACTAACTGCTTCAAACAGTATCTCCTTGAGTCTTACTCTGCCTTTAGGCTTTTCTTGAGTTCAAGACTGTTTTTCAGAATAACATCTTCTTATGTCTATACATTCTCGGGTGAAGGTTTATGAGTAGACTTTTGGTTTTTCTTGTTTGTTAGCAATTTTCCCTCATTAATAATTTTTACCCATTCCTCTTCAAGCAGGGAATAGACATAAAAACTTTTAGATTATTACATTAAATTTTCTGAAAGCTAAAGCTGCAAAATTGAGGCAATCAGAAAAGATAGTCTAATAAATACGTTCTCACACAAAATGTGTAAAAAACACACTTTTTAAATATTTAATCAGCGCAGTCACCTCTGGCAACTCATTTAGCATTTTAACAAATCTTAACTTGTATTTCCAGTGAGGGCTTAGCCTCTTCTGGAGATGGAACGAAGGAGAGGATTCACCACTATGTATAGCTGGCCACTTCATTATGGAAACTATAGTTGAACTAAAATAATTTAGACTCAATTTATTTTCCATGGAAGTTAGGCACCCTTTCCTTATTTTACAGTACGTTCAAAGTAATCGATGAAACACTATTTATCTAATGTTTGCCCTGAAACCTCAAATCTAACTTCAAACTGTGTTATATACAGCTGAGCTGTGACATGCAGTTTAGGAGAGGATCTCACCACAGTGGATTCTCAGCTTCACCAATCATCTCAGCTAACTTCACAAATCACAACACAGCATATGTTCCATTATCACCATGTTTTCTGAAGTATACTAGAACTCCTGTTGTGCTCTTCCCCTCTTTTCCTTGGTAAACATGGAAATATCATTTGGTTTTTTATGAATCCACTGTCATGGATTAGCCTCTGCCAGTTTCTGTCAGTCAGGTGAATTACCCACGTTTGCTATAATATCTATAATAACGCATTCACTGAAAAATCAATGAGGGTCATGAGATGTTAAAAGAGTAATCAAAACAGCATTCTTGGGGTTCATTAAAATTTTCATTTCTCTGAGCAAAAAAAAGGACAAGATAGATATTACCATGTTAAAGTTTTAAGGCAACAAAATAAACTCATCTCCTGAGGAACATGAACCATCCATTTAAAATTCATGCCTTTGTAAGTGTACAAGCAGCTATAGTAGGTTTACCAGAAATTACGTTATTTCAAGGCCTTGACCTTTTTAATGGTGTTCTAAAGCATTCTGTTATCAGTCCAGTCAGAAAAAAGCCATGAGAAACCCTTAAAATTATAAGATGGAAACATTAGAAGTAAAGGGAAAATAATGCAGATAAAATATACCATTTAGCCTTCATACAAAAAGGAATCATCCCATGGAACTGAAATAGAAATAGAAAACCATACAAAAATGTTAAAATACTTTCATACACAGCATCTTATGAAACGCCATTGCCACAAGGTGCCATGAAAGCCAAAAAGCCGAAGTCTTCAAAGATACAGGGCTTTAAGAATTCCATTTTAATCCTGAAGACTGGAGGAGATAATCCTTAAATATAAAGAAAACTAATCACTCCATCACTTTCTTAGAAGGGAATTCCTATATGGTTTATAGTGTCCTGTCCATATAAAAGGAATCATTGGTCAAATCTGCTATCTTTTACTCAGGGTGTTATCCAGAACAATTTCCTGCTCCATATACTAGTGAAACACTGCGTGCTCAGATGCCTTCAAAAATGTTTGCTCTTCTGATTGGAAACATGGAAAAAGAAACAAGTTTCTAACAAGTTCTAGCAAACAACTGTCTGTATCAACAATCAATAGGAAAAAAAAAATAATAGGAAAAAAAATTATCTTGTAATACTATTTAAAAAAAAGTAGCTTTAATCATAGAATCACAGAAGGGTTCAGGTTGGAAGGGACCTTGAAGATCATCTAGTTCCAACCCCCTGCCATGGGCAGGGACACCTCCCAGTAGACCAGGCTGCTCACAGCCTCATCCAGCCTGGCCTTGAACACTTCCAGGCCATGCTGGAAATGCCAATCCCAAATGTAAAGCCTATTTTCCCATTGCAGGCCATGCTATAAATCTGGGGTCCTTTTGAAAATTTAGTCCTTAATGGATATATCCCCATTTATTGCTTCTCATAACTGCACCCTAGCTCGCTACAAACTCGTAAGTATACGGGCTCCGTGTTGAAGACAGTATGGCGAATCACATACCTACAAACTTTGCACTATGTATTGGGAAACACTGATATCTCAAACAGGGTCCAAAGTAGAACCACACGGTGAACAGAGGGAAACTCTATGCAGAGGGCACACCCTTCTGACCATCTCCAGAAAATGTGTGCCTCCTCTCCTTCAGGGTCCAGGGCTTGGATTCCTGTTAACTGAGTGGGGTTCTCCATTTCCTTTAAAATGACAGCAACAGTGACCATACAACAGCAGCCTGAGCTCATAACCAGACAGCGGGAGAGCAAGGGTTAGTGTGCTCTGCAATGTAAGAGGATCCAAAGTTATCTCTTCTTTGTTCAAACTGAATGTCCCAATCACTAGAGAGAAAAACCAAGATGCACCATGATCCAGTTCTTTCAAATAGCAGCATAAAAGGAAAAAAAAGGCAGTTTGAGCTTAAGCCTGTATACAGAATATTTACACTGTTTTATTTCAAGATGGGAATCATGGCTGCTGATCCTGTGCCTGCATTTCAAATAATATGAATTAATTTAAATGAATTAAATGAATTAAATTAAAATTAATTGGATTAAACAAAAATAATCATAATTGTCTTGAGACATGGACTGGAACTTAAGATTTAGCTGAGATTCCTCTTAAAAAGCAATTTAAATCAAATGAAGTTATATGGAAGCAAAGAAAGGAAAAAACTTTTCCTCTTCCTTGTGGAATAAGAAATTGTTCTCTGTCATCTGTTTATTTAGTACTCATAGCAATGCATAAATTTAAAATGCACATAATAATAACTGAATAACCGAATTGAGAATTTAGGATATATCGACTTTAGACACACCAAGAAAGTCAAGATGAGATTCAAGGTTTCTATTATGCACCACACACAGGAGCCATGCTGTTCCTACCAGCAAATATCTTTCTAGACATATTATTTTCTTTCATCAGAAATGCAAACACCCTCATGCTGAGTAGCCAGTGGTGTTACAAAGACCGTAAAACCAATTTATAGAGTACATTTCAGCTTTGATACAAAATTAGCTAAGGAAATTTTCTTACAAGTACTGTTGAGACTAACAAATTCCCATGCAGGGTGGAGCGAAGGAAAACAGGAAAATAGGGCGTTGGGACTTTGTAAGGTTAGAAACAGAAAAAAAAGATTTTAGTCTAACCTATGGTTTCGAGTGATTTGGGATTATGAGTTATTGTAAGCCATATATTTCTGAGAAGTCTTACCTGAGCTAATGCTTCATGGCTCTTTACTCTGTTGTTCTACAACTTCACTTTGGTAAACAAAGAGACTCTGGCTTCGCTAGCCCCTGATTTTTTACCTACCTGCCTTCCAAGAACACAAATATTAAATCATTGAGGTTAGGGGAGTGCCGTATGCATAGCCTACGGAAAAACGATGCAGTTTATCCCCTAAGTAAAATAAGGGAAAGTTTCGGTTTGGAAGAAATAAATTTAATTTCTGAATGAGGGTTTAAGTTACCCTTTTTCCACAATTTAGCTGACAAATTTTGTTGCTGAACTGCATTCCGTTCATGCCATTCTGGTGCCTCTCATAGTCAGGTTCTTGTGTATTTCAGAGACTTTACTTTTCTAATCTGAAGCCAGCTACTAAACAGTTACGATAACAGCCCTGCTTTTATTTAGCTAGAAAACAGTCTCTGCAATGGGCTTTCATGTCTAAGACTTAGTTCAATTCTTTCCTCTCTAGCTTATTCTTTTCAAACAGGTGAAAGTCAAATTCATATCAAAAAGTGTTTAATCATTTGTTCATCTCTTCTCTCTGGTCTCAGTCCAGTTGCAATCCGCTCCTTATCTCAAGGAGTGATCATTAAACCAACCAGGATGTTGACTGATGATCTAAAGAGAGACGTGGTCCTGCTTGACAGCACCAAAGTGGAACTTAGCGTAATTGGGTGCAATTATTGACTCAATCTTTTGTGATGAACTCTGTATCTTTATGACATATTTGTAACAGTAGGAGAAAGCTCTGACACATTTCTGAAGGGCAGTAGCTTTTGTATGTGCTTGCTACATGAAAAAATGTTACTACCAGTAGTCATGTAAAGAAATAATACTTTCTTATCCCTTTGGATTATATTAAAATAATATTGGGGATCCTCAAATTGTGCTGGTGATAAACACTGCATGGTGCTGTAGAATGGCATTCAAGATCATGGAAATTCCCACTGACATTTCTTCTCTGTATATTCTCCTGCCACCTGTGGAGACCAGTCCTTCATACCTCCAGTGCCTGAAGCACACCTTCCATGATACAGGATCTTATGCAGTGAATAGGACTCAGATGATCATCTATCCCCTATTCTCATTCAGTGAAAAACCTTCCAAAAAGAGCCGTAAAGTTGCAGAATCCTTAAAACTCTGGGCAGCCTCATCCCAAACTCAGTGGGACAGGAGAGTAGCTACAGGAATGTGGGCCAAGGATCCAAGTCTCCTTAGTATTCAGAGCATTCCTGGGATCCCCAAGAAAGGTGTGATCAAAATGCAACAAATACATATTAAATAAATTCTTTATGATGTTGCAACTGAAGACATACTAAATGTCTCTCTTCCCTCTCCTTTTACATCTTCTCCGTGGTAGTAAAGGCAATCTAGTTAAACAATCAGAGAGACAAGGAAGTCAGAAGACTTGTTAGAACCAGTGCTTGACCCACAAAGTTGCAAAATTCACGGGCAGCCTTTCACAAAACTTTATTTCCAGAAACTAAATGAAGTTATACAGTTAGATTTATTGAAAATATTGCAAGCGCAAAAGTTGGTCATTGCTCCAGGGCTTATCTGCTGTGTGGCAAGTTCCTGCCTAGGGCAAAAACACACACACACACAGAAAAAACCCACAGGGTTGATAATAAAAACACTGACCCATCCTTAGCTGTTGCACTGTGCCTCACATTGCTATCATCATCTCGATGCTTTCCACTGATATTTGACAACATACCACTCAGCGACAGCTGTTTTATTATTGCCTTTAATGGCCATAAAGCAGAAAATATTGCATAATGCAGAGGAAACATCCTGACAGCTCTGGCTGCGCACAAGTATGTCAATTTTATAGCACTGTTTGGCTTCTGAGGGATTTCTTGACTAACAGGTGCATCATTATACACATCAGCAATTCACTAAGTAGAACAATAATACAATGCACATTATGCTGCTACAACTGACACCAAAAATGAACTCTCTAAAGAAGTACAATAGATTGTCACTTTGCTTGTACAAGTACTGTTTGAATTGACACAGTCTTTGGGGTTAGAAATGTTTTTTGTATGTTATTGCAAGGATCTGTCGACTCGTTTGCCCTGATGAATCGCATTAAAAAAAGAAAAGAAAGAAGTGTCACTCCTTATTAAGAAGAACGACCAAATGACGCCTGTCAGGCATTTGTCCAAGTTCACCTCTGTTTTAATTTACTATGTACTATCACTTGCCTCATCAGGAAATGTCAGGGGACTTCAGTTTTGCAAAGATACTTAACCACATCCATGCCTTTCCAATCCCATTACTCTTTCTTCTGGATAACAAGTTAGTCATACTACCAATTGAGAAAAATAATCAGATGGACATGTCTACAAAGAAATACTGCCTCCCTCCCCCACAAGAAGCTCAGCTTCTCTGCCTGAACACAAACAAAAATCTCCTAAACTCTTAGGATTAAGCCTCTGTTTTGGCGAAATTCAAACATTTCAGATGAACAGACATTTGTCTATTTGTCTAAAAAAAAAAATAAAAAATGTTTATCTATCTCTTCGAATTCAAATCTAGAGCTGTCCTTTTAAGTTAATCCAAGTGTTAAACTAAAAAGAAAGTGCAAACCAGTGTTATACAAAATGAACTGATTTGTATAAGGTGATTCCTCAATTCAGAATAATATTAAAGGCCTTTGTTAAGTGGTTCTGAGAAGTTCATCACCTCCCTGTTAGTTTCCTTTTATGCTTATAATTTTTTATATCTTCTTCTGAAGGCTCTGGCTTGATTCAAATCTCGCAATCCAGACTTGAGCAAAGCCTCCAGCTCAATTTAGTCCACCCAGGAGAAGTTTGGCTTAGATTTGAATTAACCTTCAATCTTCACTGACATTTCCTTCCTGAGTATTCAAAGGATTGCCCAGACCTTTCACATCCCGTATTCAAACTTCCCCAGTATTTAAAATTCATCCTTCATGAATCCCATGATTTAAGGGCCAACTCTTAAATCAGTATCAGAGACAGAGGGCAATAAAGTGAAAGTGAGTGTTACTGGGGAGGCCCAGAATTAACCGACTATCAGAAAAAAATGTTCTGCTACACATCCCTTTTCAAAATGAGGCAGGTACCTAGTAGAGGCTGCTCATTAAACATCAATTGTATTTGTCTTTAAAGAGAGACAAATGCATCTTTTTGGTAATTAAATTCAACACGAACCTACAAACTAGAGAGTTGGCATGTTCTAAACGAGGATAGCATCTCACTCCGCTTGGCTGTTTTGGCCACACCCTTATGGTCAGTGAGGGACCAAAGAGGGAGAGACCCAGGGTTGTTCTTTGAATAAGACTTCCAGGCGCATTCCTCTAACTCATAAAAGAAATACGAGCTACCAGGCCACACTGTACTGATAAATTTTTCTGCATTTGTTTTTCAGTTTGGATGGTCTTGAATACTTTGTACAGAACAGAAATATGTAAATCTGAGAAAAGATAACAGCGCTACTTAACAACAAAATTTAATCCTTTCTAATACTGGACATTTTAAACCCTTCGCTATAATTAATTGTCTATAATAATTTCTGTTTATTTTATTTGAATGATTAAGAAGAACAATGCCTAAATATAAAATCAGTATATTCAAAATCTTCATAAATGTGCAGCAGATTTTTAATTGTGACACAGCAAAGATTATACAAATTAACAAGTGTTTCAGCATGACTGAAGTCTCAGTGCTATCAAATTCCACACACATATGATGTTAGCCAGCTTGGGAGAGACGCTCTGCAGGAAACAAACAGTTCCTTAAAAAAATGAAAGTGCTTGACTTTTCTCAGTTATTTTGTAACCAAATGCCAAAGAAATTTGCATGGACAAATGTGAGTGAGAATTAAGAATTTTGGTATTTGAATGAAAAAATCGTAAATTGTTGACTGATATTTCCATCTGCCACAACTTTACACACCACAAAAAGCAACCAGTACTGCTCTAGAAGAAATAGGCCTGATATTCCATTGCCTTGTTTAACCATTTATACATGAGCAAAGTTGGGGGTAAATAACTTCTAACATGAAGGCAGTACCAAATTCTGGGTCTTGACATTCATTGCTCCACAATTTGTACGAATAAAATCAACACTGAAAAAAGAGACGCAGAAGCCTTCATCTTCAGGTCTAGCAAATGTGCCTCCAATGAACTGCCTCAAAAGTGGTACCATGATATGTCTCAATCTTCTGGGCTACTGGGCTTGATTCTCCTTCCAACAAAACCAACAGAAGAAATTTAGTGCTTCTTGTAGAATCATAGAATTGCCTAGGTTGGAAGGGACCTTTCAGATCATCTAATCCAATCATCAACCTCACAAAGATCATCACTAATCTAAACTATATCTCTAAGCACTATGTCTACCTGTCTTTAAATACCTCCAGGGATGATGCCTCAACCATCTCCCTGGGCAGCCTGTTCAATGCTTAATAACCCTTTCAGTGTAAAAATTGTTCCTAATATCCCATCTAAACCTCCCTAGCACAACTTGAGGCCTTTTCTTCTTGTCCTATCGCCTGTTACTTGGGAGAAGAGACCAACCCCCACCTCGCTACAACCTCCTTTCAGGTAGTTGTAGAGAGCGATAAGGTCTCCCCTCAGCCTCCCTTTCTCCAGGCTAAACAACTCCAGCTCCCTTAGCTGCTCCTCATAAGACTTATTCTCCAGACCCCTCACCACCTTCGTTGCCCTTCTCTGGACCCACTCCAGCACCTCAATGTCTTTTTTGTGGTGACGGGCCCAAAACTGGACACAGTACTCCAGTCAGGCAATGCACACACTCCTGTTGGGACTGTGGAGTGTGTTTCAGCCGCACGCATGCCTCACTGTCCCCGACCATGACACGATCCCTCCTCCACCTCTGCTTACAAATTACAGTCTGTTACCCTACACGCTGGAGGTCAATATTAGTTACAAGGAACACCTGTGTACCAGAGAGAACATATTAGGATAATGAATTCAATTAAATGAACAAGGTCATCTCAGCCACTCATTCACCCACGTGGTTATGACAGCCGTTATGAATACGTTCTGCAGCCTGGTACCCACTGCTGCAACGGAATCACAGTCTGCTATGTGCTTCTCTTACATTCATTGATTGAGTGCTATTTCCTCTGATTCGTTACAAAGAACATGTCTGCTGTTCCACCCCAAAGCACGACAAATGCGAGCAACAGTGCTAGGGCAGGTATCTGCACTATTCTTAGCCTAATTCATGACTAAAAACTCGTTTATTTTAGGAGAAGTGGGGTGTACAGTATAACTGAAAAGGATAGATATGGACAGCCTGCACGCTAAAAAACTAGTTACATTTTTTCCTGAACTAAAATTATAGCAATACAAGGAACCCAAAACTGTAGTACAACAGTCTTTTACATACTTTAAAATACACCTCTCAGATGATCAATCAGACTAGATGTTTCCTCTCTTAGCAACCCCCTATTCAATAATCCAGTAAGTTTTGTTGTGTCCATTTCACAGACGTGCAAGACGTCTAACCTAGGGGGTAAAGCCACAAATCGCACTCATATTCCAAGTCCCCTGCTTGAACCCTTGCTGTAACCACACTCAGGCTCATTAAAACAATGTTTATCAAATTCTAGAGCCATTTAATAAAGCAGATTAGTTTATAACCTAAAGAATTCTCAGACCATGTGGGATGTACACATTGAAATGGGGATGGTAAAGCAGCAGCAATAATGGGCTTTGTAGAGGTTTACTAGAAACCTGACAATTATTTCCTTGTACTTCTGATTTCTAAGAAGCTCAGGCAAGGACTGGCACTCCTTTGTGACAGGCCCTGTAGCAACACACAACTGAGGCAGTTTTGCTCCCCAAACTTGTACAATCTAAATGTGAGACAAAAACCAACAGATGAATAGTGGCAGGTGAGCAGGAATAAAAGGAAACAAAAAGAAAATGAGCATCAGTCGCTGTTTCTGTACATATCTAAACTGTTGGATTTGAGGAACACCCTGAAATTCCCAAGATGCTCATATGTACAGAAACTCCAGCTGTCCTTGCAGGCAGCCTGTGTGCCCATTGGTTACGTGATATTTTCATGACATAAGGAACCAAGGCAGCCGTATTGTATTGAAACCATTATCAAACTTGTCTGGCAGCTGAAATGAAGAAGGTGCTAACGAGGTCTGCCTACAAATGCCAAATATATGAAACAATGATGAAGATGGCGAAAAGCCTCCCCATCACAAAAGCGTGCATGCAATCACTGAGATTGGTGGTGCAGCTGATGGAAGACTGCCAAATAAAAAGTGTAGGTTGGTACACAGCCAAGGAAATGCTGATCACTCTTTCAAAAGTTATCAACCACTACAAAAGACCTGCTACTTTCTGCAGGGACACAAAGAGCTATCCTTCACAATGGAAAAAAGGATTTAAATTGTGGGGGGTTTAGCATAAAAGGGGAGCTCTTGTTAAGCTACAATAGAGAATGTAGCTCTAAATGATAATTTTGAAATACCTGTGCCAGTTTGTCTTTTATCTAATAGCACACTTTGATCTTCTAATGAAAAAGTGAGCAGAAAAATTAAGGTATAAAAAGCCCCTGGTTTTAAGGCTTAGGTAAGTACGCAAGACGCAAGACACATTTGTTCAATATTCATGCCCCCTAGGAGACCATTACCTTGAAATCATTACCTTTATTTATTCTCTAGTCTTATGGATCCTGTAAACTTTTAATGAAATAATACATAAAAGTGGGTTCCATTCAGCTACAAATGCTCATTAATTGTTTGCTAATGCAACATGTTATTTTTTTTCTATTTGCTTTCCTGGCATTATTATAATGAAGAACAATTGCTTTATAAAGAAAGTTGTGCAAATACCGTAAATCACGACTTCTTTACCATTCTGCTAACTTGCCCTGTAGTGAACTTTTTTTTTGTTAATTAACTTTCTACTGTTTGTCATTCCAATTAAATAGAGTAGGGCACTTACTTCAAGTGTTACATGAAGAGCTGTAAAAGCTAACAGAAAAAAAAACCCAAACCAAACCAAAACAAAAACAGAAAACCCCAAAAAACCTGAGGAAGGAAAAAAAGTCTTTAAAAGAATTAAAACCAAAAAACCTAAATGCCTTTGAAAGCTTAGTGAAAGCTCCACAAGAAGTCAGTAGACAAAAACCCAAGAATTCAAAACAAATGGGATAATGCATCAGAAGTGTAGCAGTAAATTAAAAGAACACGTAAGCTCGAGTGTTTTGTGTTCAGATCAGTCAGAAGGAAGTGCATAAAGTTTAGTATTTTTAACAATGGAAGTATGTAGGGTTTGGTCACCTGCATTTACTTCTAATTGCAATACTGATAAAGACAGGCAGAAAAAATCTGGCATGTGGAAATTTATTGACTTAATTCTCTCAGTGACATCTAGACCCAGAAAACTCTTATTTCGTATGCAGTTCCACCTGTGCTCATTCCATCTCATCCAGACATTAGAATTTTACCTGCAAGATCTATGATAGTCTTCCTTCAATAAATCCTATCAAGAACATGCACACACCTAAATTCAAATGACTTAAGGAGGATGTAACATATATTTAAAGCACAGTATGCATCTATTTGTGGTCATGAGTGATAACTTCATTATTCTGGAATTTAGAGTACTTACCTAATTACTTATCTAAACAATACCAGGTATCTTGACATAATATCATGGAAAAAAACAGTTTATTAACTCACGATTCAAAGGAGCACAGCTTTATCATTATAACAAACAAACACCTGATTTATTTAAAATTTTGCCAGAAGCTCAGTTTTGACCTCCAGAGACACACCAATATTGCACATGGCTGAATGAGCTTTATTTTCTTACCAGCTAATTTTGTTCAGAGAGAGAAAATAGTTTTATAGCACTTTGGTGGTGCATTTGTGAAGAAATCCCAACACAGACAAATTTGGGATTATACTGCAGATGAGTAAAACAAATATTAATGACCATCAAATTTATTACACAATTGCCACACTGTCACCAGAGACATACACACAACAAAGGCACTGAAAAGCTGCCATGGATCTGCTCAAAGGATTTTTAGCTTGCTTGCTTGCTTGAACAAAGCAATTCAGACATTTTGGGGTGGGACAAGGCACTATCTCTTTGAAAAATTAATTATGAGTCCAGAGTCTCAGCAAAATGGAAAAATCAGAGCATGTCAGTAAGAAAACTCAATATGACCAATTAAAAAATTGTAAATAATTTTGATCAAAATAAGTTTGGATGATCTCATACAAAAATATTTACTCTGAAAATTTTAACTTTCAGTTTCCGATTTTTGTCATTAAAGAAAAATTAGACAATTCCAATCCATACATAGTCATTAAAAGGGATCTATTAAATAGGTGTTATTTTTGCAGTCATTTTTTCTATCAGGAACCACGATCTAAATTTCTGGTGAACAAAGAAAGTTCAATGATGTGACCTTTTGGGGAAATTGTTGACATTTAATATCACAAAGCATTCTCTCTGAAAAACACAAAAGCGTTCAGAGAAGCTATCGATGGAGATGTTACAGGGAAGAGTTCCTTGAAGAAACATCAGGTTTTGAGTAATAGTGTGTTTCTTTACAGAAGTAAAACGTACCTCAAATCATTGACTCCAACAAAGTGAAGGGAACTGGAAAGAAATAGTTTCCGAAACTAATAGTGATAGGTCTCTAATTAATCCATATCAAGTGACAGGGAAAAAAAAAAAGGCAGTAAAGGAAGGGCTGGGTTTTGCACAAGGCGGGGAAATAACTTGGGTATGGTTAAGTTTTTGTGCATAGGCTTGGCTTTTTTAACAGGAATATTTGCAGTACTAGATCAAACGAACTAAAAAAAAAGAAAGAATGATTCTGTAAAATGTATGCACTTGACAAGTATTTTTGAGTTTTCTTTGGTGCATTTTGTACATTGACTGTGCTCTAATATGGGTCTTTTCTGAAAAAAAAAAAAAAAAATCCTCTTTCTGTGCTAGGTCCCAAGCTCATATTTTATATCACTCTTTCCTTCTCCAGAAATAACTGAAATACCTTGACTGATACTTACCCTCACAACTAAGTCTTGGCTAAAAGTCCAGACGTAAGGCACATCGGACATATATAAGAGAGACCATGCGTGCCCCTGGGAAACCCAGGACACCCTCTTTCTCACACCAGAATGACATGAGTTACACCAAAACACTTAGTGAAAAAAAAATTTCTAGACAAAAGAGCTGAACGTAACATCTATTTCCTGATAAAAGTAGAGACTGCTGTTACAGGTGCCAAGGTTCTACGAGCACATTTGAAGGACGGATCAGCCCACCAACAACACTTTACCAAATAGCTGGACTACCACCACTGTCTGCCCTGAACCAGACTGATTCAAACTTCCAATAAGATCACTAGAATTTCCCAAATTTTCAGTCCCTGCTTGATTAAAGAGGTTTCCTTGGTATCTAAAGGGCAGTAACATTGACCATATCCTTGCCTCAGACCTGACCTGCACTCTCAGCTCCAGATCCATCACCCAAGACATTCAGGCTGAGTGAGGAGTCTCCCTCCCCTCAAGTCAACACAAATGCTTCAGCTGTGGAACATGGTGGGATTTAATACTATCACTGACCATATTTACAACTAATTATCTGAAGCGGCTCACCTCAGACTCCTTTATTTTGCTACTCCCAGGTGGAAGCAGTAATTCTACACAGTGGGTTTCTTCAGTGGTACAGTTAGCCAAGGACACTCCCACCTCCAGTGGCTTGCTCGCTGCCCCAGCAATGCTATACCCGGTGCGGAGGCCATGCAGCCCTGAGTCAGGGTCTATTGGCAACAGAATCACCAGGGAAGAAGCCTCCTGGGCTGACCTGTCTCAAAGACAACGTGTCACACTAACATGTCTTCTGGCACCCAATTTACCCAACACTCTTTATGAACACTTAGATAGAAACCCTGCTTTGAAATTACAAGACCGAAGCCAAACACCCTCCATTGGGGTGAAGTCATTTTAGACTCAGCGGCACTGAGTTCTGTGAGACCTGGGCCAATATGTGGGTTTAGGCACCTAAAAAAATTTTTTTTTCTAATGTATTTAAGTGCTTTGCCATAAGCTTTTAGTTAGAGCTTTAGTATGTTTTTGCTTTCTATAGTGACAGCACTATAGAAAATATTTCCTTTGCAGAAACTTACTTATTTTCCTTTTGTATTTATTACAGCACTTGTATTTGTCTGTGTAGCTCACCATGCACAATGGCTGAGAGAAGAGTGGTTTGTTTGTTTGTATTATATTTGCAGTGATATTTTAATCACATGTATCAGTTTTGCTGCTTAGGAAAGTGGCTAATCTGACAGTCCCTGGAGCCTTGACACAGCAAGGGTAGAGGAAAGAGGTAGTGGTAGTGCAGCCTTCCAAAATTTCACCATTAACACTCCAGTTTGACCTACAGGACCAGCCTCTCAAGAGGATGGATGGTTCTGTCTCTGTGGTTATTCACAGCCTGATTTGTTTAATGAGACTTGCTACCAAAGGTACCACATATGTTTGGTTTGTTGGTTTGTTTTGTTTTTTTTTTTTTTACTTTGGCTCTGAGGATTCTTTATAGGAATAAAGCCAAATGCTGATTCTTCCAAATCCTGAGTTCCAAAAATGTCTACCTAAAAAAGCAGAGGTGTAATACCTACACAGGTTATTACTGCTTCTGAAGTAAAGAGAAAGAAATGGACTACTTATATTAAGTTTAGCAAGTTCATGCAAATCCTAATATCTTCAATGACAATCAATGTTGATCATTAATCAGTGTGTGGCTGCAATGAACTAGTAACCTGCAAAAAATACTATCCTATTTTATCATAACAAGACTGAGAATCTGCAACACCCTTCAATTCATTTCCTATAAACAGCTTTTACTTTGAAATCGATGGGAAGATTTACTGTGTAAATACAGAGGACCTTAGGATACGGTTCACTAGCGGTACTATTGTTTAGTGTTATTTCATTAAAGTCTAATGTAATTGAAATGTTACCTTCACTCTAAAAATCACTTTTTGAATTGTATTATTAAATATGAGAGAGCGAGCTAAGGTGTAATTTTGCCTTCCATAATATGACTGAAGATCCCAGAAATAGTACCTACAAAAGAGCTTACATGGGAAGATGAATTAGTTATTGTTCAGTCAGGCTCAGGTGGGAAGGCTGAAAGTGTAAAGAGCAGCATCAAAGAAAGGTGGGGGAACATTTCAGAACTGACAGCATGAAGGAGCAGCTGAGGCCCAATTAAAATAAAAGAGGAGAAGGAAAAGGGACATGAAGTTTGTGAAAGTGAAAAGGTTAAATGTGGTGCACAGGCTGGAACGAAGACTGAAACGTCAGAAGCAGTAATGAAAAACCTCAGCTTGTGGGAAAGTGTGGGTTCAAATTATTAACATGTAAGAAGTAGTTTTCATCAATTCAGCTACCACACTAAGGCCTTCCTACATAAACATCCCTGTAACATGAATACTAGTCATTTCCTATTAAGGAGAGATTAGAAACCCCAAACGGCTCTGCTCCAAGGAGAAATGAGGTTCTGAAGCTGTTTCCAGCACTGAACTGTGAGAGCAAAGAACTTGCTCAAAAGATACAAGTTAAGTCTGTGGAAGAAATTTTTGGGGTTGTGATACTGTATAAACAGGGAAAACTGAAAGACTATTCAACCAATAATTGTTAGCACTATCAGTCATACACTGAATTAATCCCATACCTCAAGCTTCCTCTGATACTCCAGGAGGAACAAAAAGGGATTTTTACTTCTTTTAACACATATTTTGTCTCTAGGTTGAGGCTGTTTTGCTTAGTTTTTCATTTTCCACCAGTGCATGAATGGGTGCCACAGGACACAATGCTTACTGGTTTGCCCAGCAAATTTAAATTCCTGGAAATGCAGTTGAGATTTTTTGCTCATGTGTGACTTCAAAATAACACCACTCAGCATCCGGCAAAGTATTTCACTCATGTGACATTCTTAAATACTAAAAAATAACACATGGTGTGCTTCCTTGGGTCCTCTGGGCTTTTTAAAAAGAAATATCCTCCAGGGATCTAAAATACTTACTGTGATGTCTCCCCAGTTCTTCTTGACACATGCAATAGTTGTGGCTTGGGGCAGGGTGATGGTGTAAGTCAAAAGTTTATTTAAAAGTCTTGAGCTGTATGGAATAGAAGTTCCGTAAATCCATTCTAGCTGTATGTTTCCCGTGTGTCCTGCTCTAGCAGAGGACTAGACTCAGTGGTGCAGAGCCTTCCAAGCCTCCAGCCTTCTTAAGCCAACCTTTCATTAAAACAGGGATTGCAATTCAAGAGGAATCGTTACAATTATTTTACTCAAACAGAATTTTTTTATTAGGAACCAAAAAACCCAAAGTACCTGAACCAACACTTGTCTATTCAGTAGTTGTAGGAGATTAATAGAGACTTCCTTAATTAAATGGAAGTTCTTTACAATTTTTTTTTTTATTGTACTATGGAAATAATGAAAGATAAGTGAAACATTTTTTAAATAACATAATATTTCATGTAAGCAGTCAAAATCTCAGTTCCTCCTCTGAGATCCCCAAACCAAATCCCTTGAAACTGCTTCATCATAAGATTCCCTGTCACTGAGTATATTTAGTATGTTAGAGAGAAACTTACTTTTCAGAGCTTGAGGGTCTGACTCATGAGGAAAGACTCTTAGACCCAAAAGCCTGCTCCAAAGAAACCAGAAGTGTCAATAAAATATTCCTGCTGACACAGTCAGGCAAGATTCTTAGTGTACATACATACGGGAACTGAAGAGAACACAGATACATTGTGTAACAAGGGAGAAGAACCAAAGGATTAGCTTCATCATTTATTTCAGCTTTATTATAAGACCATTCCCTCAATGTAGAATCTGTTAAATCCGGAAGTGGAGAGATGTCAATCTATTAAAGATAATTCACATAGTACCAGAAAAAATCCACTGAACTTTTTTTTTTTTTAAAAAAAGAATAATTCCACATAGTCTAAATGAGACCAGACAATCTTCAAACAGATTGTCTGAGATTCAGGTGGTGTTCCAATGACCGTTTGCTTCAATGGCGGAAATGACGTAAAAAGGACACCTGATAGCCATTTCTGGCTTTTCACAATGGAGTCACATTCATAACGAGTCTAAAGTGATGGGACAAAACTCTGATGATTTCAGTACAGCAATAATGCTTTCGGGACTAGATTTGTAGACAATATTAGAACTGATTTTGAATGTCATTTCTATTAAGTAATTTGCTTATAGTTTTCCAAATACTTTAAAAAAAAAAATGCATTGGTACTTCTCAAACTTCTTTGAACTGAAATTGCCAAAGTGGAAAGCTTTGTCTCAAAAGAACTCTTACGTGTTCTGCCCACAAGAAGCCACTAACTTTGAACTATTGGAAAAATATTTTTTGGCCCATATTCCCATCAGAGCCTCAGGCCATTCCCTTCATCTGAACTCTGTACCAAAATACAAAAAAGAAAGCAAATGAGAGAAAAGCACTGAAAAGAGAAAAGGCAGATTAAATGGGCAGGCAGTGGAAAACAATTCTCCGTATTTGAAATCTGTGCATAAATGTTGGATTACAGAAGAGATCAGTCCTCTGATTTATTCTATTCATTTTAAATGACTTCTTGCAAGTCATGCTTTCTTCTATTTTTCACAGTGTGAAACGCATCCATAAAGTCTGGTAAAGCCTTTTATAAAACAGGCAACAAAACTTCAGCTTCAGGTCTTCAAGGAAATTGAAACACATCTAAGTTCTTAAAATAGCAGTGAAAAGTAGAGAGTTTTTACAATTTCTTTTATACTTCTTACAGGTAAGAATATAAAAAAGCTTTGCAAAATTATTTAAAAGGGCATAAGGTCCCTCAGCAGGATCTTGGCCAATGCCTATCTTGAGTAACAGCTAGACACTCAACGTACCAGTGATAGTATTACTTATTTCAATTCATT
This sequence comes from Larus michahellis, assembly GCF_964199755.1. Lineage (NCBI taxonomy): Eukaryota > Metazoa > Chordata > Aves > Charadriiformes > Laridae > Larus > Larus michahellis. The sequence goes on from NC_133899.1 coordinate 71,052,991, forward strand.
TTATCTAAAAGAACAAAGAAGTAATATTAAAAGGGAAAACAAATGGAATATTACCCAATGCATTAGCATCCAGGAACTTTTGGTATCTAAAATAGGATCATAGGACAATTCAGCTTGGAAGAGATCTCTGGAGGTCTCAAGTCCAACTTCCCGCTCAGAGCAGAATCAGCTATGAGATTAGACCAGGCTGTTCGAGGCTTTATCCAGTTTGGTCTTGAAAATCTCCAAGGATGGAGAGAATGCGATGTCAGACTCTTTTCAGTGGTGCCTGGTGACAGGACAAGGGGCAATGAGCACAAACTGGAACACAGGAAGTTCTATCTGAACATAAGAAAAACTTCTTTACTTTGAGGGTGACAGAGCACTGGAACAGGCTGCCAGAGAGGTTGTGGAGTCTCCTTCTCTGGAGGTATTCAAAACCTACCTGGACCCAATACTGTGCAACCTAGTGTAGGTGAACCTGCTTTGGCAGGGGGGCTGGACTAGAGGATCCCAAAGGTCCCTTCCACCCCCTACCATTCTGTGACTTTACTTTTGCCCTTGACGAATTCCACAAGGTTCCTGATAGCCCATTCTTCCTGCCTTTCTGTCTCTCTCTGGATGGCAGCCTTGCCCTCTAGAACATAGAATACAATCACTGGCAGCAACTACAGAAAGAGTATACCCAGTATTAATCATGCAAGTGCTACCTAAAACATATGAAAGTCCTTCAATAGACAAAAAAAAAAAAGAAAAGATGACATATGGCATCTATGATCCATTTATTCTGTGGAATGCTCCTTCATTGCTCACAAAGGGACAAACATTGCTCCATTTGTCTCTGACTTCATTAGAAGAGGGTTTGAAAAACTTTTGCCTCCTGCCTTTCTAGTTGAAGAGTCTGGTAACGGTTTGAAGCATACACAGCATGTTCAGTAACTGCTTGGGGAATTGTAGCAATCCCTTATTGAACACAATGCCAAAGACAACCCTTCACATACTGTAAAAGACACAGCATACTTTCATCCAAACCAGATATGCCTTACATGACATGAAGCTTTCCTCTTTTCAAATAGCCATTTTCTACAATAAAAAGTCCAGAGCTAAGGAGACAAACATAGGAGTAAAATCATGCTTCACTGAATATTTTTTATATTGAAACAATGAAATGCTTCTTTACAAAGAAGCATTTCAGAATCAGAACTTTCAAAAGTAGCTATAATACACTGGTCCACACAATCTGCTAGGAGTGGACAACCCTACAACACAACCTGGCATGGCCAGTTCTATGATGTTGACAGTAATGAAGAATTAAAAAGAAATGAAGACATGTCTTTTTTTAACACAGAAAAAGATTTCATTTTTAAGCTGGAAGGGGCTATTTTTCATTAAGAAGTGAGAGAAAACACAGGGGGTTTTTTTCCTAAAAATGACGAAAAATCCACTGATGGTGTTCATTTCATTCCATTTGCTGCCACCTCAGATGGATGGGAAGGCTCATGACAAAACATGAGCCTTCATCAAAACCCACCATTAATAAAGAAGAGAAATCTAAGGTGGGGGACAAGTGCAGCAGAGCCTGTCCTGGTGGTATGACAAATGGAGAAGATTGATTTGGGAAATATTAGTGTACAGCCACCTGCAGTCCAAATGAAGGGCAAACTTGCGTCCCAAGTCTCTTTGAAAAGCAAGCTTTTAGTTCAGTTCTTCAATGATGCATAAATTCAGCATGAACAATTGCGTAATTTCTACAGTTACACTAGTGCTTGCATCAGCTGGTGGCTGCCAAAGGATGATCAATAGTCAAAACACAGGGGTGGGTGCACCCATGTCAATAGGTACTCCATCATTCCAGAGCAGAACAGGGTCAGAAGCGCAAGTAATTAGTCATTCTGCCTGCCACGAGCTCTATTAAGTCTACATTTAATACCTGGAGGCAGTGAAACGTAAACAGGGGTTATACAAGAATCATGGAAGACAGTACAGTTCTCTTGGGGAAAAAAATAAAGTCAATCTCACTTACATTGCTCTGATAACTGATTACTGTGTTTCTTAACAGTAGGTTCAGATAAATACTTTTTCTAGTATCCTCTCTCCTTCCCTCAAAAAAATCTCTACTGATTAGCAAGTTGCAGAAAAAGCAGTCGCTGAAACATGTTCTTACTTCTTAAACACATTTCTTTTTGCTTCAAGTGTAAAATTATACTGCACAGCTTTACACATTTTTTGCATGTCCTAGAGACTAATCTTTGTAAATTAGAAATAGAATCAGACAAGGCTTTTTTATTAATACTACAGACCACAGTGGAATGTCAAGGATCTGTAACATGGTTTCTCCTAAAAGGTGCAAGTAGTCACAGTGAAGTTCAATGAGGTTTTATGACTTTCATTATCCTCACTCAGTGCTCACTGACATTGAAATGCCTTGGATTTCACAGATCTACCGATTTTCGAGAAGTTCCTTCTCCCCTTTCCAGTTCAGAGCTGTTTAATTAAATATTTTAAAGTTACCCTAGAAGAGCAGGACAACTAGGATGATATTTTTCCTTTGGCTCTAGAAAAGGCAGATGTTTCCTTACCTCTCCACTAAAGCTGCACAAGCAGGCAAAAGCCCTGGCTTCTACAACATGGTTCTCTATACTAAAGCAGGCCAGAAAACAAAGTGAGTGCTGAGAGTACTTCGGGGGAGCAAGAAAGGTACCCACACAGATTCAGTGACCCTGGGCACAATGACAAGATGCTGTGCAAGCGAGACACTTGCATTTCTAACTCACAAAAATTGCTACAAGAAAGAAGATCCTATATGTGTCCTGTGGGAAGACATTGCAGAGATCTGGCCACCAGCTCAGCTTCTAGAAATTGCACTGTAAATTAAAGCACTGAAATTACAGAATGAAACAGCATTTTTGATCTTTGTTGTAAGGGCTCACAAATCATGAGAGATATAAGAATATAAGGTAGAAAAAGTCTAGCCAAGTGGTTGCATTGCTGTTTCCCTAAGACTTTTGTAATACACCGAATACATCTGTAGCCATTACTTACAGCACCTTACTGAAATAGAGTTGTTTAAATCAGTGCACAGACCCTTTGATCTTCCCAGATCCCAAGTAGCCACAAAAAACACAGGGGAAAAAAATCCAACATTCTTCACTGTCTGGTGATCTGGTTTAAGGTATTTCTATATAATCACAGTTGTTGTGAAACTTTGAAAGATCCATCACTTGGGCTCCAATCTGCCCAAGCTCAGGAACAACCCCATAGCAGACCACCCTAGTGAGAAGGAAGGTTCTCTCTGTCCGGTTATTAACAGACACAATCGCTGTGAATGATACTGTACTGTATGCCCATCTTCCCAAACCATCCTAGAGTTATCACACATTCAAAAAATCCAGTACTCACATACAGACGCCCCGGCAAAGATGGGTAACTGTACAAATGTTCACAAGTCAGCATCTGAAACTATTTCATTATTATGTGTAATCATAACACTTTTCTTACCTGGCATTTGTATAGGGCACTTACTGTTGTCTTCCTCTCCCCTTTTTTCTTACTAAACTGACAAAAAGGGGACAGAGAACTAGCTCGAGAGAGCTATAATTTTCTGAGAAGCCATCTCATCTTTTTTCCCCATAGAGCAAAAATAGATTTAAGTTTAGTTAATTTAACTTTTTCATGAGAATATTAGACTTTGAAGATATGATTTTTTATTTTACTCTACTGGGAGAAGAGGCAAGAGAATGTGAAAAGAATCATTTTCCATTTCTTCATAAAATTTCAGAATAATAGTCACCAAGATATTGCAACACCAAGTTATTTCTCTTACTTTTTTCTTCCATGGATTAAAAGTGTGAAAGCATACGAAAAGTGATATGACATGCCACTCTATTGAGAAAATAAAGAAAATTCCATGAGAATGATCAGGTAAGCCTGAATACTAAACCAATCCAACCAAACCAATCAAATCTGAAATGCAATTTTCATGTTATGTCTTGGCTTCTGACAGTAAAGATTTGACCCTTTTTATTTATTTATTTTTTTAATAGTCTTATTCTAAAGTTATGGTCCCATTATATAAGTGCACGTTTAAAAAGTGGACTGCTTTCTCTCATTGTCCAGCCTTCACTCTCAGTATTTGGGAAATATAATGTCAATCTTCTGACAACATAATCATTCCTCTGCTACTTGATGATGGTGTCAGAAACACAGCTTTATGATTTTGACAACAGATTTGTCTGTTTGAATTATCTAGACTACACAAAATGAGGTCATAGAGACAGCCTTTATGAATTGTCCTTAGCATTCTGTATATACAAAGATTTACGTTTATTAACGAAGAGGGTGGGATGAGGTCCAGGAAGTAGCATGAAGGACCTGTAGACCAGTCTCTCAGAAGTGCAGACATCCAATTCCTACAACTTAGATCCTCAAAAAACATATTAATTCCTGTACAGAGCTTTAAATCATGTAATGCCGGCTTGCATATTACAAAATGTCTGGGGTTAGTATTGGTTTCTTATATACCCACTTAAAATTCAACAGCTATGCCTTCTGCAGACATCTGTCTTTAAGGGTGGTTTATTATTAACCAGATCAGCTTCCAGTGGCAATCCTGGCTCTATGAATGGTTTTGCCAAACCAAGTGACAGACTAAGAGCTGATGTCAGGCAGAAGCAAGCAATAGTCATGAGAAGTGCAACTCTTTAGCCAGAATCATCTCATCATACGAAAGCAGCTTCACATAGCAAAGTTCACATGAAAACTTTGTCTCAAACAATTCAGCCCATGCTTTGGTGACTATCGTTTCATACTTCTATACAAACAAGCATATCTCCTTACAGGCAGATTTAAGAACAAAAACTCCAGAGAGTGGCAAGACTTAAGTTATATATGCCACATCAGCATAATTTACCAATTTTCTGCACAGATTTATTTTTACTGCCATACTACTCAGAAGAGTTTGTGTTAAGATCAAGTACCCTATTGGCCCTCCTACACAGTGCACTGTAACATACAGCATACCTGATCTCAGGCAAAAGCCTTGTGTCAATATTTACAAGCACCTCCATAAACCTACATATGCCTGTATAAGCCAATAAACACCAAAGCACCACAATTTGTGAATGACTTCCTGGGGGCAGAAAGAATAATCTGTCTTTCAAGATGGTCTAACAATTTGCTGGAAACACATTCAAACCTAAGAGATTGAGTCATAAGGGTTTGTCAAAAGCCAAGGGAAAAAAAGCAAAAGAAATTACCTCTTTCTGGAATTTAGAAGATTTAAGTCTGAATGAGCCCCAGTTATGTTTATGGTATGATTCTGTACCTCTCCAAATAAATACGCATCTTGTGTAAATGCATCCGAAGTGCTAAAAGCACGCTTATCAATGAGCAACAGAACATGTATTTCCTTTCTGACACGTGTCTACGTGTTGCGTACTTCTGACTTTCATAAGTAAACTCCTCGCCTTCTTTGAGGCAAGGAAGGTTTCAGGATAACTGACTAATAGGAATATCCAGTCCCTACAGTTGTGGAAACCCTTAAGATCAGTATGCTAGGCATTCCTAGATTTACACTCTCCCAATCCACTTCTATAAGGTTTCAAAAAATTGTAGGATGCACCCTCACACAAGTGCACAGTCCTGTACTTTAACAGATATATAAAAGAAGCACCTTCTCTTGACCACTGTCAACCAGATAAGCTCTCCTGCAGCAGCCCATTGCTGGAAACAATTTAAGCATGCTCAAAACCTCTAGAGCCATAAGGGTCTTTACAGTAATTCTACTCTTAGGTGCATCTCTTCATGCATCCTGCAGTGACTGAGGCTCCAAGTCACGCATTCAATCCCATTACACACCCAGGTGTCTAAAAGTTAGATGCTGTGATTTTTATCCCACATTCTAATTTCTACTCTGTTTTCAGGAATCTCACAGCCTTTACACAAGCCCTAAGATTCCAAGTATTTCTGTTTACCTTAGAAGATCAATTTGTTCACTTGTTCTAAAGGCCTCCAAGTTCTTCTTCTGACAGTAACGATATAGTAGTAACACAGTCTTGAGAATGCAGTTTCCACCACTTACAGAATACCTGTATTCTTGGAGGAAGCATCATCTGAATTCATATTACATAAAGTTATAAATTCAAGTCTCAGGAGTGTTTCCTATGGATTTCGGGTATAAATTTCATGAGGAGATGCTTAGAAAACATTGAGATAGCTCAATGCAAGACTGGAAAACTTCACAGCTCTGCAAATCCATTCCAGAAAACATCTGCATTCACCTGACTGACCAGAATACTGATGTATAAAGCTCAAGCCTCAACACAAGAATTGCAGCAATGCTCATTCAAGGAATAGCATAACAACTATTCAATCTGAATTAGTAGTATAAGTATAGGAATTACTTTTCTAACTGAAGAGGCCACAGCACAGTTTAAGTTCATCTTATCACCGTTTAAGAACTGTGTGTTCACCATCCTAAGTGCTTAGAAACTCACATGAAGGGTTTCAATTCACTAGATGCTCTACAATGCTACTCTCTACAACTCTACAGCTCTACAATCTCTTATGACAGAGCTGAAATTTAAAAACATAGGTGAAAACTGTGATAAAGGCAGAATTGCTGCTGACAGCTTAAGGAAAGTCATTTTCAAAAGTACACAAGCTAGGGAACTCCAGAGGCTGAGGAAAGAGTTTATGCTTGACCAACTTGCCCAACATCATATGGAGCTCTCAACAGCTTTGGGAATTGAACACAGATCTCCCAAGACCACTCTCTGGTGCTTTAACGACAAGAACATCCCCTCTCTCCACTACTGCTCCAGGCTGTCATTTCTTCTTCTTGGGTTACCACACAGTTTGAGCAAGGTACGTCTTAAAACACATGTTTTCGCTAGATTAGTTGGCATTACATGGTGTCTTATAAATACTGCATGTGTAAATATATGAAAAAAAGAGAAAAAGGAAAAAAACATGTAGCAAATAGATAAAAATGAACATTTCCTTTCCCTTCCTTCCCACACAGGCATCCTTTCATTTCTATATTGACCCAATGCACTTATCCACAGGTTCATCAGCTCCTCTGCAATTTTAAGACACACTTCATTATTCATTTTATTCACTTGACTGCCCTCTTGAAAACTATGTCGTTAGTATTTGAGTATTAATTCCATTTCCAAGAGTTCTACCTCTGTTCTCTTCCCCCTTGTGTCTACTTGGGCAGATCATTAATTAACAAATCACTACGCATAACAGGTTTACATTTAACTACTCAGTGGTGCAGATGTCTGAATCTATTCAACAGGAAAGCCTTCTTTTCATTCATTGAGTATGCACAAAATAGATCAGTATTGATTTTATTGCTTTTAATTTATTTCCATTTAGTCTGAAGAGGTATGAGGCATCTGGTTAGACAGCAGGCATATGGAACAATGGTGTAGTTACAAGAGCCACAATATACTTTTTATTTTTAAATTCATCATTCCACAAGTAGTAAATACTGTTTTAAGCAAAACAGAAGGTACTTTATCAGAAGGAACGCTCTCCGTGTCTACCACTGGAATGCCATCAATTTTAGCTTTCCTACTACTCACACAATGAGCAGAATCAGGCCCTAGATTTCAGAAGTAGGCCAGCTAAGTCAAAACCTTATTTGTGCCTTAGTACATTTCTTTTTACAAAGTCCCTGAACAGCAGCTTCTCTCAAAATATCAGCTATTCACAACTTCAAAGGAAGTCAAATACTGAAAGTTTCAGATTATTGATATCATTTCACTGGCAATGACAGGAGCAGTAAAGCTGAAAAGCAAGCTGGAATACTCAATGAAAAAAAAATTAAATAAAAACTAGGGCACGTTTGGAACCATGTGAACGATTCCAAAGCAGTGAAGTCTTATATCAGTTAGAGGTTACAGCAGAAACCTATTAGTTATTCAAATTGCAGACTGGATACTGAAAAACAGAACAATTAATACTTCATTTGCTCTTTACTAAATGCAGTCATGGCTTGCCAATCTTAATTTCAAGCCTAAACGATTTTAGAACCATAACAAGGGAGTCTATAATGTGTTTGATTTGTTTATACTTTAACAGTTAAATGTTTTTTATTATTATTTTCAACAGATTACTTAAAATTATTTTGCTGATATTTTGTCAAGGGTGAAGAAATACTTCGAATAACAAGCTGTGCCAGCAAAGAAGGGTCAATTCCATTTCCTCGTACTACACGTAAACAAATTGCCATGGGTAAAAACCTTTGGGTTTTTTTGTGACAATAGAACCAATGGATTAAAAACAGTCAAAACATAGCACACAGAAATCTAGAGCCTGTAGAAAATCTCTTTGGTATTTTGCTACTTAAACCAGATTTCATGCAGATGACGGGTGGAAGTGCTGCAGAGCGAGGTTCAGGTCCTCAGGTCAGTAGGCAGCACACGGTACCATGCTCTCCTGTATTCAGAGGTCCTAGTTCAGCCCGAGGTTGCAAGATGCAAGGACGTCCTGGCCACATCTCCTTTGCTGTGCACACAGTCCCTGCACTGACAGGATGGGCGAGGAGGGACAGAGAGAGCAAGAGTCCAAGGCCGCCCCACAATGGTTACCGAAGCATAGCAAACCTGCAGCAAAAGCATGGCTTTTGTCCTAAGCAACATGCAAAAGTAGGTGTCCCAATGAACCACGTGGTCCAAATTTTTCAGAGCATGAGGAAGCACTGCAATGTCTACGCAGAAACGTTATTCTTTTGCCCTTGGTTTACTGTTTTGGTTCATTAAAACCAAAATTGCGAGTTTCACATGCTGCATCAGTACAAAAAGTTGGCTTTTCTTAGCGTAAACCAAATACTGCTCTGTCATTAATCTAGGGTATAATCTGGGTTGCTTTTTTTAAAAAAACAAAACAAAACAAAACCAACAAACAAAACCAAACCAAAAACATTTTTAGAAAGCAGAATGGTGTTAAGCTCTCTTGTCTTCTCCTGAGCATGAGGAGACAGATGCTCCCTATGAAAAAGTTAAAAGAAATTCTCCACCTTTTCTATTTTCCTCTCTAAAACACTGTTTTCATAAGTCTCTCTGTACAATAGCATTTTTCTAACAACTAAAATAAAACACACACACAAAGGGAGTATTACCACTTGACAAACTTTCTTCTTTTCCCTCAAACACAAACATAGGAATATGTGGGATTTACTACAGTAATATAAGGAACCCTTAATTTTACCTTTCATCATATCTTCCTGGACACAACAGTATAAGAAGAAAATGAATGTAGCTCCAGAACACAAAAGAGTAATTTTATTTATCAAATCTTCAGTTCACTTTTAATTGTGTGAAACTTTCACTAACATGAGAAGTTTTGCTTAATCAGACTACATAAAAGTCAAGGACAGGTTTCAATATTTTGTCTTGAACGAAAGACAAAAGGGGCACCCTGTAATTCAAGTCAATTTACGTAATAGCGAAGTCCTAGTGCATACTTCACAAGCAAATATGAGATATAGTCCCTGATCCACATAGCTTGCAATCTCCCCAAAGACAATAAGAATGAAGATAAATGTCCCAAAAGCTTATGAAGGGAGAGAAATTGTAATTACAGATGTAAGAGTTTGCTATATCAATGACTTAAAGCCGCTGATTCCCGCCCCCCCCCCCCCAAACAGTGGCTATGCACTACGTAGCGTTTTAAATATTGCTGTTTTCTTTTTCTTTTTCTTTTCTTCTTGTAAAAGCTTTATAGAAATTTGCTTGCTGATAATAAGGATTGCTTTTGTGCCAGCAATCTTCAAGAAAGCTGTCTGCTAAATGTGAGATTTTAACAAATTTTAATAAGGACTCTTGTAATCAATGATATCTACACTAATTTGACTGTAAGAAGCTCCATTTCATGAAAAAAAAGAGCTGGGTGAAGTTGACATTTCATTTTCCACTCAGTGTCACCACTCTTTTTTTTAAACACCACTATCCAGATAGTTCCTGCTTATCACTCTGCTTCAGATGCTCATAATGATTAGCTAAAAATCTGAAAAAAAGAGAAACCTTACAACTCCAGGAAGGGCTCTATGTCCTAGACAGTTTTTAATGAGCAATCATGACACAAAAGTTCTACTAGAAACATGATAAACATGTCACTAACGGGGGGAAAGTCTTTATTTCCTTTGATTTTTTATTTTTTTTTAAATCAAAAGATGAAAATGATCCTACAGTGTACTTCTATTTTAAGAATGAGAGACCTGACACATTAGGGACAGGTTTCCAAGAAATGTATAAGGGCCCAAATTCCACTTTGAGTGCTAAAAGCCATCATTTAAGGAAATATGACTTTTGAAAATCTAGTGTTACTTTCCCCTTTTAAGTCACAGTATTATCAGTGCTTTAGCCACAGAGTAGTAACTAGTACTTAGTAATTCCTCAGGCGCTCTAGGATGCACAACTTATATTTTTCCAGACTTCTGACAGAATTTGGCAGTAGAGTACCGTGGTTTAAATCATATACAATCCCACACAACGTACATGACAAAGTCCTGTGTCCTTTCACATCCAGAAATCTAATGCTTTCAGTCTTCACCTGACACGTAAGAGGCCAATGTACTAATTCCTTTTTCTGCTTGATCTGTGACAGAAGCCTGAACCTAAGTCTGTGCTTAATTACAAGTCCGCATGGCACACTAAGCAAAAGCCCTCATGGTCCACCTATGAAGCTGTTCTCTTTTATAAGAAATGCTTGGCTACTCAGGGAGCAATAGAGAAAGGAGAATTCTGCAGTCTGGTGGTTAAGGCATTCACCAGGGAGACTCAAGAGCTAACCCCTATTCTGATGAATATTTAAGGATCTTCTCTCTTGTTGAGGCCTGTCTACTTTGTATAAAATCCTTAAATATTCATTTGAACTGCGATGAGTATCCAAGTATCCCAAACGACCTTGTTACCAACTGCAGATCTATTCTCTTTTCAGACCAGTAAGTAGCTGACTGTTTACTCGAAGCCAAATACCTCCAACAAGGAGGGCTTAGTGACCCTGCTCCTGAAGCTCTCATGGCTCAAAAGCTACAACAGTTTAATAAATCAGATGCTTAATCTCTGTTACAAACTAGGCAAAAACATTAATTGGAGTATCCTTCAATATAAGGGAATGTTCTAGTTAAAGAAAGGTATTTTCTCCTTTCAATTTTTTTCCAGAAAGGACTATCTTGATCTAAATATTATTGACAACAAGAAAAAAAAAAATGCATGACCATTAACATGGGGGAAATGGCATTCATTTCATTTAACTTTATTCAAAGACAGGAGGCCCTAAGTCACATCTTGTCTCAGCCTTTTATCACAGTTCCCTACATCTATTCTTATATATCCTGCTGATAATTCTGCCTGCTGGGAATGCTATTGTCTAGGCAATAACACCCATTCATGTTGACCAACCTCATAACCTTCTACGATGCAATGACTGGCTTGATAGATAAAGGGAGAGCACTGGATATTGTCTACCTCAGCTTTGATAAGGCTTCTGACGCACTCTCCCATTACATCCTCACAGAGAAGCTGGCAAATTATGTGCTGCATGAGCCTATACTGAGTGAAGTGGATTGAAAACTGGATGAATGTCTGGGCCCAGAGCGTGGTGATCAGTGGCACGAAGTCTAAGTTGGAGGCCAGTAAATAGCAGTATACTCCAGGGGTCAATACTAGATCTGATCCCGTTGAATGTCTTCATTTATGATCTGTATGATGAGGCAGACTGTACCGTCAGAAAATTTGCTGATGATACAAAACCGGAAGGAGTGGCTGATACACCACAGGGTTGTGCTGCCATCCAGAGGGACCTTGACAGGCTGGAGAAATGGGCTGACAGATAAACTCGTGAAATTCAACAAGGAGAAGTGCAAAGTTCTGCACCTGGGGAGGAACAACCCCATGCACCAGTGCATGCTGGGCACCACTCAGCTGGAAAGTAGCTTTGCAGAAAATGACCTGAGGCTTCTGGTGGACACCAAGTTGAACAGGAGCCAGCAATGTGCCCTTGTGGCAGAGAAAGCTAACAGTATCCTGACGTGCATCTGGAGGAGTTTTCCCAGGAGGCTGAGGGAGGTGATTGTTCCCCTCTACTCAGCCCTGGCAAGGCCACATCTGGCATAGTTGGTTGAGTTCTGGGCTCCCCAGTACAAGAGAGACACGGAGCTACTGGAGAGGATCCAGCAAAGGGCCACAAAGATGATTAAGGAACTACAGTATATGTCCTATGAGGAAAGGCTGAGAGAGCTAGGACTGTTCAGCCTGGAGAAGAGGAGGCTCAGAGGAAATCTCAATGTATATAAATACAGAAAGGGAGACTGCAAATATGACTGAGCTAGGCTCTTTTCAGTGGTGTGCAGCTACAGGACAAGAGTCAATGGGCACAAAACGAAACACGGGAAACACAGGAGGTCCCGTCTGAACATCAGGAAATGGGGTTTTGGGTTTTTTTTGTTCTTTGTTTGTCCTTTGCTGTGGTTTTTTTTGTTTCTGTTTGGGGAGGGGGGTGGGGTGGGGAGTGTTTGGTTTTTCCTTTTACAGTGAGGGTGAGTGACCACTAGTACATGTTGCCCAGACAGGTTGTGAAGTCTCCCTCCTCAGAGATACTCAAAAACCATTTGGACACAATCGTGGGGAGTCAGCTCTAGGTAGCCTTGCTTGAGCATGGGGGTTGAACCAGATGACCTCCAGACGTCCCTTCCAGTCTCAATCGTCTGTTGGCTAGATACCATATACTCATCATTACTACAATGTACCAGGGTGCATTGGACTTCTTATCAATACAATGGCCTAAATCCCACAGCAAATGCCATTTCAGGGATTTCTAGTACACTCAAATGCCATGCACAGCATCCCATTTTGAGATGTTAGGATGCCTGAATTGTTTATATGAATTTACAAGTTCAGTAGTCTACCTACATTTTACCCAAACAAGAAATCTTGGAGGGGTTCAAAGCCCTATGTGTTCTTTTCCTGAGAACCAAAGTTGATCTAAGAACCAAATTACAATTGACACAGAAACGTGTATTCTTTTAGCCCTGCTGCTTTGCTAGCAGCGAAGGCACTAATGTCACTAGGCAATGCAAGGCCTTGCAAATATCTGTCTCAGTGTCACGGACCACCTGTGACCAAAAGTATCTGAAAGAAAAATACCCCTTAAAATGTATGAAAAAGGCATGCATTACTTTCCCTCTTGGAAGCTCATTTCTCTGTCAAATTCAGAAAGAACAACAATTCACTATGTCTAACATTATTATTAAAAGAATTAGACGTTTCTATAAATGTAGCTTTATCTGCTGGGCAACCTTACACGCAGACATGTCTGCCTGTACTGACTCTAATTAAAACATCTAAGAGTGAACTTCTATTTCCCTCAGCAAATCACGTATTCACCAAGCTGGTCTCACACTGTGAGACACAGAAGACTGGTCTCTCAACAGAGAATTGCAAAGGGAGGGACTTGAACAGCTTCAAGCATACTCTTGGTTCTTAAAGAGCAATAAATAATTGAAACGATGGGTGAAGTATACCCACCTGGAAGAACAATTCTTAAAAATGAAAGATTCAGGAGAACGGAAATATACTAGAGTTGCTGAAGGGTGCTTGCCAGAGGAGATTAAAAGCCAGATTCAATCTGATTCTAAAGATACAAATAATCAGTCTTTACCTGCATGAAGTAAATATCCTTACTCCATCAGCCCTAATGAAATGAATAGGACATCTTGGATGGTGAGGTCACAGCCAAGCTGGAAGCAAGTACACTCTGCTTACAAGTACTCAAATTCATTATTCTACCATCTACATTAACTTCATGCTCTTTTCTGTGTATATGCACTGCTGAAGAGATCGCATGTACAATCCTTCTGCATTTGGCTATCTGTGTCTAAGTTGCAAAAAGGACTGTAAGGCTATATTTAACCTGCCTCCTTCCTAGAGAGGCTTGACTTGAGGCTTCAGCTCCAAGAACCAACCTGGATGCATTCCTATTGTCTTGTGGGAAAAGCTTGATTCTGAGCAGTTTCCCGGACTGGAGAGACAGTCAGCTCCAAGAACAGAGCCAGAGCATGAGGCCAACAGGTAAGCACGGTGGGTCGTTAGTTAGAGTGGGATTGCTCCAGTCCTGTGCATACAGAACATCTCCGTACAGTCTGAACAGATCTACAGCAAGGGGATTCCTATTCCAGTGGGCCTAAATCACAGCAAGGAAGAGAATTAAGAAAACAGAGGAACTCAAGCAGACTCTTTCCAAGTGACAAATAGGGAAACAGAAGGAGAATGACCCGCAGTGAAGTTTTATATCCTCAGATTTGCAGATTTTCAATCACAAAAAGAGAGACAGAATAGTTTAAAAGTCCTAAAACTTATTTGGTGTTAAGCAGAGAACATTTTTACCGAGACAGGTATTGTAGAGGTAGATTTAAGTTTGCTTTCTAAGTGTATTCTCCCTGGACATAAAATGTGCCAATGGCAAGAGTTACAGTGAGAAGCAGTAGAGGGGAATCTGACAAACTCAATATGGAAGCACTGGTGAGATCCAATCCTGCCCAGGAGGCTGTTGTCATTGAGAGGTTTTTAAGATCACCTAGGTACCACCAGCCCACACCTGGGCAAAATAATTTTAGTGTCAGTTCCATGTCCCGTGTCTTTTGGCATGGAACATTTCTCTACGTTTTCCTGTCTTGCTAGAAGTTTCAAGCAATGCTTAACTCAAGCCTACAAATATCGTCTATTTAGTCCTTACATTTCCACCCAGCTCATGGAAATATTAAGCGGAGCAGTAAAGGACTGGGAAATACAAGAATAGCAACAGAGCTACTTCTGCGGCTACCTTAAGCTCTTACTGCGCAGGCAGCAGGAAGATCCAGGCACAAGCTGCAGCCATGTTGGAAAGTCCATATGGAAGTAGATGAGGAGTACAATTTGGGATCCTAACAATCTGCAAAATGCCTTTTTAATCTTTCTTTTGTTTCTTTTTCTTAAGCAAAAAGAGAATCGCCTGCCAGGTAGAGGTTTTCAGGTCTTCATATTTCCATTTATAATTCAATGCTCATTATTACATATTGACTGCTTAAGGAGGAATTTTAGCCTTTTTAAATAGTTCACTGCTCTGTTAAATTGGCAGTGAGCCACAAAAATAAAGGCTTTCCTGATTTTTTGTCCTATTCATATTCCAACTATGAATAAAGAAATAAATCAAAATCCGCCCCTCTCTAATTTGTCACTTGTGATCGAAAGACCAAACAGGAGAAATTTATTAGGGCAAATACTGTGTGTAGAATGAATTAATACTACAGTCATTTGCCTTGCCTAAGAAATTGAATCATGGAAGAAGTGCCTAAATTTTCAAAAGCAACTGTAATAAATTTAATGCACCTGATCCAGGGGAAAATTAATTTATCCTTAATAGAAAAAACCCAAAGGTTTAATTGCAATTCTATTCAAGGTAAAGAATGAATACTCCTGAAACTGAAGTAATTATGAATCATTTGCCACAATGTTTAAATGAGAACTGTAATGGACTTTAAGAAAAGAAAGAAATTGACTGAGACTTTTTATCATTAGTGGAATGCATCTAAGATTTATGCATTAGAAATAAAAAAAAATTATCTGAAACAGGATTGTTTTTCTGTGGAACAAGTCAAAACATTTAAGAGCTTTTCATAAAAGCGACAGTAAGGAGCCTACCTCTACCTGTTGCTCATTACCATCACGAAACTAAAAGTATAATGGGCTTAGTCAGGGATTAGGAGCCCATTGTCCCAAACACTGTTTCATACAGACACCCCGTTACACATAGTTCAGCACCTCAGATGACATATCAAGATAAAACTCACGAAAGCACTGGAACCTAGCTTAATTTTGAATATGCACATCAGTATCTCCCCATTCAGCACAGCACAAGCCTAATTCCACTTTGTCTGATTCCATTGTTTTGTCTGATTTCGGACAAAGTCCAATTTCTCTTCTATGCCTTTACAGAAAGGTTATGTACATATTTATGACCTAGATAAAGATCTGAAATAAATTTTTCTTTTCAGGTTCAAAGATACATATTTACATTTTTAAGAACAGAGTTAGCTATTTAAGAGCTCAAGGCATTTGCACTAAAGCATACCAGATCATTAAGAAATTAAGTATGTTCACTTTTCTTTCTGTTATAGTCCTGCTATAACTACATAAATCAGAATAGCAATATAGTTAATGCACACGACAATTATCATTACTACAATTAGTAGGACCCAAAGAGACATATAGTTCTAATCTTCTGAAATTTTTCATGTTTAGTGCTTCTCTGAGAAGGATCTAAAATGGCACTGCAGATTTCCATCTAATTCAGACCAATATTTTTTATCTCCTTATGAAATATGTATTTTCATATATATATATTTACTTAACATCTCAAGCTTAATTCAGTTTCTCATTTGTAGAATACATTCACAGACTTAAGACCCTATTCTAGCAATCCTAACATCAATTACATTTAAAGAAAAAAAATTACAATTATTATTCAATTTAATCTAACAGAAGTAGCATTTAATCTAACAGAAGTAGAACAGCAACAAATCACTTCAATGACAGTCCTAAACTCTTTCCAGAATCCCATCCTGTAGTGGTCTTCTGCAGCACGCCATTAAGGTCATCACATTGAGGCTCCTTTCAGTTAAGAAAGGAATAACTTCCAGAGACAGCAGACGCATACGGAGGTGACTCTACTCGCTTTTTCCATACTCAGAGAACAACCCAACTCCAACTGCTCCATTCATTTCATCCGTGCCACGATACGCTGATTCAAAACCTTATCCACTAAAATTACTGGCCCAAACTCTCAGCTAGTCCAATACTTAAAATATTTTATTCCTTTGACTCATACGTCACTTTCTATTATGTCAGAAACACTTTGTTCTCTTACAGACAGGACAGCTAATTCTGGGATACAAAGTCCTTTACAGTTGAACTGTGCAAAACCAGCATCTACCATCCAGCCAATAATCTGTATATAAGACAATATCTTACCTTTCTGCAATTCTCTCTCCAGTTTGTAATTTCACTCTCTTCAAAGCTCCTTGTTCTGACAGAAGCAAATTGACTGAGCAATGGGTATTCTGCCTGGAGAAGGAAACGGCTCTTCCTAGTCATTCAACAAGCCAAATAAGAACTTGGCTAAAGATTTTCTAGCGAGAAGAATAGGGAGGTGATGTATCTACAAGCAGATATATAAATTCTAGCAGGAATGCAGAGGGAGATTAAAAACAATGAGATGCAACTTGCCGCACATGGAAGCGACACAAAAAACCTACATGAGCGTATTTGTCCCTCCCTCCAGGAAAAACATCCTAACAATTACCACAAAAGCTTAAGGGTATACATAAGAAAACTTTCAGGCTGCACTAAGAGATGCTTAGAGATTGTTTCTGTAATTGATAGCAATTGAACCTTCACACATATGCAAAATACAGTATTTCTTAGTGTGCGGGAAATGGGTCATAGTTTGGGGAGGCTTCTGCCTCATGCACTTAAAAAGAATTCTTACAGCACACTGGCCCTTTGCTTCACTTCTTGGTGGCTCACTTGTACTCTCTCCATCCTTCAACACAGCCAATACATCATCACAGTTCTTGTTGCTGTTCCTTACAAACTGTTGGTTAAATGTCACTGGGCCCTCACTGATTTATAGACACTTTAAATTATTGAAGCATTCTTTTACTTGCTTCTTATTAAGTCTGTTTCCTCATATTCCCAGACCCTTATTCACATTTATCTCACTTAGCTGACTCCCATCTTCTTTCTCTTTTCCCTTTGTGTTGAAGACTGAAACAAAGTAGATGCTGGGAATGTCATCTATCTTCATGCAATCTATTATTTAGATTCTTCATTTTAAAGAGACTGGATGACTCAGGGGATTTTTAATTGGATAAAACTTTCTCTGCTTGGTTGCTAGGTCATGTCTATTATAGGTCACTAACGACTGAAAGCTGGCCTCTGCATAACAAGTTAGTGATTTCAGGTGTTCATAAAGAAATGATGGAGGAATAACTTTTGTTATTATGTCACCAACTCAGATTTCACGCAGTTCAGTACAGATGAAAAGCGTTCTGCTAAATCAGCCCTCTCACTGCGCGTTTGAACTGAATTTCTGATCACACCAAGATGAGCTGAATAAAAACTTGCCACACAGATGGAGCTAATTGTATTTTCAGGGGGGAAGGCTCTTGCTAAATGGAAAATGAAATTAAATAACTTGGCAAAACAGAATGAGGATACTCAGTTATGTGAGTGGTTAAACCGGTACCATCCATGTTGGTCTGTTGTGTTTTTTAATAGAAAGACTTTCATTTACAATAGCTGAAAGTATAGAATCTTTGACCTAACCCTTTTATACTAATTTTTATTGAAAGTATAAATACTTCTGACTGCAATACCATGCAACACTATAATAACTATCAATGAATGCCAATGTCCTTTGGACACACAGAAGAACTCTATAAAGAGAACATCAGATAAAGTTGGGCAGGTAATTACAGGTAGACAGATGCTGTGAGGCAGGATCAGGAGAGGGGAGCATTCTGCACAAAAACACATACTGAGCTTGGGCAGAATCCAGAAAGCCTATTCTCAAATCTGCTTTTACCTACACGCCTATTTCCATGATAATCTTCCAGAAGCTCAGCTTTGCTCCTGAATTTTCAGCTAGATACTGTCCCTGCCAAGAACTATAGCGCTGAAATTCAAGTACATTTGTTCCATAACCCTTATATTAAGCATCTGTTTCCCATACACACAGCAACAGTACAATCTTACTGTTCTTTGCTGTTTGAAAGCAGAACGGAAGCAGCCTTAACCACATTTTTGTTTAAAAATACAGAATCAGTGACCAGATTGACCTCTTAGTCACAGAAAAAACTGAGGACTATATGAATTTTCTGAGATGGAGTAATCTTCGTGAGTATCACATGCAAACATGTTTGATGTGTCTGCATGTTTCTATCAGCAAAAAAACCCTGCATGTATTCTTCAAAAATACACAGAATTATTCACATGACACTTGGGAGGACAGCAGTTTCCTGGACAATAACTAAACAAAGCTAAGCAAAGTATTTTGCAATTTTATTTTCCTCAGCGTTCTCACTTATGCAGATCCCCTTTTCTGACTTAAGAAGTCAAAAGCGATTTTTTGAATATTCTGTAACCTTTTCACTAAAATATAAAGAACAGATTATGAATACAAAGTTGAAGATGAAAGCTGAGCTCGTAGAAAATGGCAATACAAAATTTAAATCTCCCTACCTTCCTCTTTCATTATAGAAATTCACAATGTGAAATAGCTCTATTTGCTTGAAGTTTTTTATATATAAAATATATATATATTTTTATACATGTGTGCATGTGTACATATGCGTATATTAAAGTGAATGTACATATATAAAAAATAGGGACAAATATGTATTGGCTATCATTAGATGAACAGGTCCTCAGAGTAAACTAATACACAAACATCTTTAGAGAACTTGATGTGTGATCAACAGTTGCACACAGACAAGTTTTTTCCTCAGTTTCTGGTATGAAAACCTCTTATTTATTCACCTGTGTCAAAACAAGATTTTTAACATTGGTTAAGAAAACGTGTCTGATGTTGAGGCATGAGGCTAGAGAGGTAGATACACGATGTTGAAAGTGCATTCTATAACAGATAAATAGAGTAAGAAATAGATATGCACTCTGTATGTACTGACTTCTGTAACAGAAAAGCAGAACAGTATTCAGTCAACAGATGCGGCCAAATTGCTAACACTAAAAATTAGTGTACTACTATTGTAATCACCCGTGTATCGTTCTTAAGGCAAGGAGTGAAGGAAATAAATATCTTTTTCTATTTGAACTGAGGTCTGATCCTTACAGAAGAAATGCATAATTTCATACAGGTTGCTCTTAAAATATTGCATTTACTTCTGCTAATAAAAGATCTAGACTTTAATTATAAGAACTTGTTCCTATACAGTGCTTTAGTATTAATGTTTTCTCAAAGTATGTTGCAAAGATCATTATCTTTATGGCCATTTTAAAGGTAGAGGAACAAGGCACAGAAAGATGAACCTCCGCAGACGTTGTCACCTGGTGGTCATAAAATAATAAAAGCTCCCTGGACCTGTGCTCTCTTATCTAAACAGCACCTCTCCTTTAGAAGTTAGTTCCATACCCAGTGATTTTAAAACTACAAGCAAGATGGTGATTTTTAAATATGTGTCTTATGGGGAAAAAAAATAACCCCCAGAACAGGATCCATCACCCATGTATAATGTCTTACTGAGAAAGCAGCACTAGCGCTTTTCTAGATGGAGCTACAAGACATTTCTGCCCTAGAAAATCAGTCTCCAGTACTTGTTCTGCTTCACAGGACGTTGTGATAACACCTGGAGATGCCTGCCCTGTTCGACTGACAAAGCAATAAGCAATGGAAGCTTTCAATTACCTCAGTCTTCGTAAAATTAGAATGTTATACAAGGTTTAAAGAAAATAAAAATAGAAAGGATTTGTATGAAATCAGAAACAGTGACAGAGTGAAAATGTGAAAAAAAGGCTGTGACCAGTTCTGGCTGTCACACCTCCCGTGACAGTCTTTGTCTCACAATCCTGTCCAGAGTTCTAATTTAGATAATTACATTCTTTTCAGATAAAATTCTCCCTCCAGTTTCAGTTGGCTGGAACATTTTTCTCTCTTTCTTTCTGTCTAATATGAACTGCAGGCAGAGTTAAACTGGGCAGTGTTAAGCAGCTGCTGCATTTCATTCCAGGCAGGTGGCCATTGATAGATCACGTTGAATGACATTGAGGGCCACTGAACCAGAGGTGAGTATCGATAGTGAATATCTAACCCCGGTGAATCAATACCAGAAATTCCTTCAGTTTCAGTTAAGGTAGGATTTCATAGCTTTGTTAACGCTATATACTTTGAGTAAGTCGGTGAACCTCTGTTTCCCTTTCTTACTTTATCTATTTAATCCCTCTGGTACAAAAACTCCACTTACGTTGTGGTAATATCCTAATACAGCCAAGTCCTGACCTCAAATGAGCATCAAGGCACAAACAGACTGTGCGTATTGCACTAAATTACCAAGCACACAGAAATTCTTAATTTCATATGTGCTGGTACACTGTGACCCACTGCATATTTTGCCAGAGAAGGAATCCTTCAGGGTTCTCAGTCTGGCTCTGGACCTTCAAAAAGGCAGAAACACACATAGTCAGTTGCTACCAGAAGTTTCTTGAAGTTAACTGACAAGACCCCCTGAAAACCAAAATGCTACAGAGACAGAACTGATGCAAGAGAGGCTTGCGCTGCCAGAAGAAGGCAAAGGAAACTCCATCTGTTTGGATGCGCCTGCCAAATGGAGAACGACCACTTTCTAAAGAACGTGCTCTTCGGCCTGAGAGCAAGCAGCACATCAAGAGGCAAACCACGCAGGGTACAGCTGGATGATATAACCAAAGGGACAGCAGGCAGCTGAACACGCTGCCGTGCAAAGCAAAACACAAAAGCAAAAGACAAAGGCCGGCCCCCACAGTCATTAGTCTATGGAAGAGGAGAAGAAACACAAGGAGAAAATAGGCATATTTAGACCCTTATTTATCATTTATGATAGCAGGATGCTATTTTAGGCAACTTTAATCACCACTGAAAGAAGCTTGTAATCACAGAGGGACTTGGCTAACTTGAGTGATTGCCACTCCTCAATTTTTTTTTCCTTTTTTTCCAGTTAAAAAATGTTCAGGGATGTGAAGCCCCCTGGGCTGCCACTAAATGCTCTAGAGTTGTAAAACAACAACCAGGTTTCAAATTATCCATTTCATCAATTATGAGCAGTTTTAAACTCACTAAAGCTTGGGTGTAGGTGAAACACCAAGTCCCAGCCTCTTAATTCCTGGTATTAAAGAAACAGTTTAACTGACCAGGCTCAGTTGAGAAAAGGTAGATATAAATCACAGAATGGTTTGGGTTGGAAGGGACCTTAAAGATCATCTAGTTCCAACCCCCCTGCCATGGGCAGGGACACCTCCCACTAGACCAGGCTGCTCAAAGCCCCTTCCAGCCTGGCCTTGAACACTTCCAGGGATGGGGCATCCAAAATCTCCCTGGACAACCTGTTCCACTGCCTCACCTAGAGCATTTAGTATCAGCCCAGGGTGCTTCACATCCCTGAACTTTTTTTCACTGGAAAAAAAGGAAAAATATGTATAAACCTAGTAGAAAAAGACAGGAAGTGAAAGGAGCAGCACTGTTTCATTTGGTTTGAGGTGCAACAGGTTGCTAAATTTGGGAGGTTTCCCCCCTTTTCAGGCTTTGCATTGCAGTTACTGCTGATATTGACTGCCTAAAAAGGAAACATTCTGAATTAGTTTTGATTGCTAATTTTATGCTCTATTTTCCCTTCTTTGATTATCCTCTTTACTCTGTATTTGTAAAGCATTACCCCAGCCTGAAGTCTTTCAACCTCTGCTAAGGACAATACAAGCATCTTTCAGCCTCACTGTATAAATCTATTTGGAAGCACTGTGTATTTGCATGCTTATATTTTATCTTAGTGCCTACTTACTTAACTGCATGTCTGTCTGGTATTTTTCTTCCTCAGTGTAAACTTGGTTTGCTATTTGTAGAGGAATTTTGTTTAAAAAAAACGGAGCCTCATCATAAAATGAGGAGAGCTATTCTGATTATCAATATAGTTCTAATGTAATTATCCAAGGAAGAATTTAAGTAAGCAAGACAGCATCACCAAAGATGAAGATGAGCTTCAATGTCATCACTTTCAGAAAAATCAGTTTGCAAAAAAATTGTATTTTAGCTATATGAAATACACATAGTGAACAGCCTCTGGTGTTGAAAACCTCATTTGACATATGAAAGGTGGTTGAAGGGACAGATTCCCTTAGGCTATTATTTGAAGAAAAACAAGAAACAAAGTCTTTCTTGCTTCCAGGTGTTTAAATGAGCTCAGAATTACCCTAAGCACAGGATTCTGTCTTCCTCAGAGCCCAAGTTAACTATACAGCTCTGTGAGACACTAATTACTATGCCAAAAAGCATCGATAATGACAGCCAGATATAGCACAACATGTAGAATCTCGGATAGAGCTTAGCAGTTTGCTTCACCTCTCGATCAGAGAGGGCTCTGTTTTTTTGAAAGAGAAATTACAGGTGGAACTTTTCTAAACAGCAGTTACCTGGAGTTGCAGAGGCATTGCTTCTCCTTGTGTAGGGCACCCCTCAGGCAGAGGCTTCCCCACCCTGGGGGTCCATGGGGAGGTGGGGAGTCCCAGGAGTGGTTACTGGAGGGCATGGCCAGATTTATACAGTCCCTTAACACGACCTTCAAGATAACTCCAAAATATTTTCCGTTGTTCACCTGAAGTTGCTCGTATTTTTTTGAAACTGTACGAATTGTTTTTCAGCTACCCCAAATATGAAGACCATTTTGCTGAATATCATCTCAGCCATTCACAGGGGAAGGAGTTAAGACTCCTTAGCCACCCCTAGAGCTAGGTCACAACATGTGGGTCTTAATTTACAACATCCCAAATGTCCTGTTGATTTTACCTGTATTTTCCTTCCATTCATTGCAGGGACAAAGAACCAGGTTAAGAACTATTTGGAGAGGTAAGCTCTCTGGTTTTAGCTCAATTCCACCTAAAATTGTGAAAGACTCAGTCTTAAGGATGGGCAAGTGCATTCAGAAAAGCTGCTGCACTCCAAATGGATCCTTCTTTGCGCGGTTTGTGTCCCTTGGTTGTGTACCAGGAATTTGTGCTACTATTTAATTTGCAGGCAGTCTTCCAAATGTCCTAGCCTTCTCCCAGAACTTCTGAAAGTTTTGAAAACCAGTTTGGCAACATTTTTCTAATAAAGCTTCAAGGAGGGAAAAGTAATTATTTTCACACTTCTCTGGATGATCAGCAAAAGCCCAGAAGCATGAGGCTAGTGTTAATACACTGCCAAAACCCATGATTATCAAGTAGTGACTAAATCTGTTACTTCTCACTGTGCCGTAAACTGGCTTTTTTGGCCTATTTCTTGCCATAGAAAATATTGCAAAAAGCAAAGATTGATGTCCCTTTTTCCTGCCTCATTGTTATCAGAATGAATCACCACCTTTCTCAAATTCTGCACTCATCTAAGAATCTTATCCAATCATAGAGCTTCCTTTCATGAAAATTTTGGTGTGACTGATGATCTCAGAGGCATATGCCAAGGTCATCTTCATAAAGCACTGGCAGCTCCCAAGAGCCACATTTCACTTCAGTCTGTTTAAAGAGATTCCCGCATATTACAGCTCACAATAAGTGTTGCCACCATGTTCACTGCGAACAGGTTTCATACACGCACTTCTGAATTGCAGCATTTTGCTGGAGTAGTACTTGTAGTAACTGGCTCACAAGGTCTGCTAAAATACATTGATTCCAACAGAATAAATCTGAAACCTTCGAAGCAGTGAAGTTTATTAACCTCAGCTTTTTTTCAGTCTGGAATAACAATATTAAATCCTAAGAATGAAATTTTGTTACAAAAATTAAGCTGGAATTAGTACTGTGCTAGCTTGTGCCCTCTAGAGAGGAACACAGAAGAGACCTGCCAAGCACAAATTAATGCTGTTCATTTGTACATCACTGTGTCTAGATATTAGGATTCTAAGAGCCACATGGATAATGTCCATGGATAATGGACTGCCTGAAGGCAAAAGAAAAATGCAGACGTCAAAATGATAAGACTGACTGAAAGCTGTAGGATATTATGCTTTGGCTATACTTGTATGAACTTCACCGGAAAAAACATCATCGCCTGGGACTGCGTCAGTGTTCTTATTGGTCAACTATGCATTAAGGAACCTGTATAAAAAGTGAAATTTTCAATAGTTCTTGATAACTGGAGAACTAGAGAAGATGAAAGCCTCGGAGCAACACAGCTAACAAAGCAGTCGACTATCTTCATAGCTGATGTAGTTAACCTTGTACAGAATGTATTGTGTTTCTGTGGCAAGGTTTTGGTAGCAGGGGCGCTACAGGGGTGGCTTCTGTGAGAAACTGCTAGAAGCTTCCCCCCATGTCCAATAGAGCCAATGCCAGAAGGCTCCAAGTTGGACCTGCTGCTGGCCAAAGCTGAGCCCATCAGTGACAGTGGTGGTGCCTATATGATAAGATATTTAAGAAGGGGGGAAAAAACCCTGCAAAACAGCAGCCAGAGAGAGGACTGAGAATATGTGCGAGCAACAACTCTGCAGACACCAAGGTCCGTGAAGAAGGAGGGGGAGGAGGTGCTCCAGGAGCCAGAGCAGAGATTCCCCTGCAGCCCATAGTGAGACAGCCTGTCCCCCTACAGCCCATGGAAGTTAACAGAGGAGCAGATATCCACCTGCAGCCTGTGGAGGACCCCACACCAGAGCAGATGGATGCCTGAAGGAGGCTGTGACCCTATGGGAAGCCCATACTGGAGCAGGCTCCTGGCAGGACCTGTGACCCTGTGGGAGAGGAGCCCACACTGGAGCAGGTTTACTGGCAGGACTTTTCACCCTGTGGGGGACCCACACTGGAGCAGTCTGTTCCTGAACGACTGTACCCCATGGAAGGGACCCACGCTGGAGCAGTTTGTGAAAAACTGCACCCTGTGGGAAGGACTCCCTTTGGAGAAGTTCATGGAGGACTGTCTCCTGTGGGAGGGACCCCACGCTGGAGCAGGAGAAGAGAGTGAGGAGTCCTCCCCCTATGGGGGAAGAAGCAGGAGAGACAACATGTGATGAACTGACCACAACCCCGTTCCCCATCCCCCAGCGCCACTGGGAGGAGGAAGTAGAGAAATTGGGTGTGAAGTTGAGCCCAGGAAGAAGGAAGGGGTGGGGGGAAGGTGTTTAAGATTTAGATTTTATTTCTCATTATCCTACCCTAATTTGATTGGTTATAAATTAAACTAATTTCCCCGAGTTGAGTCTGTTTTGCCTGTGACGGTAATTGGTGAATGATCTCCCTCTCCTTATCTCAGCCCACAAGCCTTTCATTATATTTTCTATCCCCTGTCTAGCTGAGAAGGGGATTGATAGGGCTTTGGTGGGCACCTGGCACCCAGCCAGGGTTAACCCACCACAACCGAATAAAGGCAATATCCATCTTCAGTTGGAAACTCAGTCTGAGAGTGAAGCGAATTTTAGTTT
The DNA here is from genome assembly GCF_964199755.1 of Larus michahellis. Taxonomy (NCBI): domain Eukaryota; kingdom Metazoa; phylum Chordata; class Aves; order Charadriiformes; family Laridae; genus Larus; species Larus michahellis. The sequence continues at coordinate 71,079,164 of NC_133899.1, forward strand.
GCTTGTTGCCTGCCTCTACTCTCCCTGCTTCCTTAAAGACAACCTTTAAAAGCATGTAAAGAGCAGTCTGTCCTTATGCTTTTATTAAAATGCGTTATACAAGGCATATGTATGTATTTAGGAGGAACAATACACTTGTGTTCATCACCAGCATTGAACAAACCATTAGTCCTTCCATTTAAAAAAAAAAAATAAAACAGCAAACCACAAACAAAATCGCAGCTATAGCGTTACCAGATTTTCCCAGGCAGTTTGGGTAGTGCTTTTAACTTCAGAGGCATCATTCACTGCTATTTGTATCCTGAAGTTCATTGAGCAGAGATGTTTATTGGGTTATTTAATATAAAAAATTAAAGTATCCAAATGTAGTGCTACAAAACTTCATATTGCTATTTTAAGATTTTAAAATATTTTCTTCTTAATTTGATTCCTCTAATTTCAGTTTAAATTACCTATTTTTTTCAATAAAAAGCAGTCGTTCAGGAATGTTTAAGACTACAGTCTTCACCATCAGAACTGGGTTTTTCTCCCTGAAAAGTCTATATAATGAACCTTAAGAAGACCCTCTTTGAAAGATTATCAGGAGTGTAAAATTTGCACCTAATGATTCACATAGGATTATGAAATAGGAGAAAAAAGAAACATTTTCTGACACCACTGTTCCGACTTGTCCAGAAAAAAAGAATACAAAACAATAGCTCTTTTCATAAAATCAAATTGGGAGAATTTATCAAAGTAATTCTGAAGTCCAGGTGCTTAGTACAAAACACTAGCTTCTCCTTGTCTTCATGGAGATATTCAAACTGCCTAGATTGTCTCATGTGATGACGATTTTCCATTGTTGATAAATGACAAACATCTTCTGAGGAGCCGTGGCTCCATACCAGTATTCCATACCACTGCTGCTAATCACAGTGTCTTTTCTTTTTGGTAGACCACCAAAGTATAATCCATTAATATGCAAGACACAGTCAGGTCTTAAGAACATACTGCACTTACTTCTAGACCTACATGATTTACTTTTGGACATTTTAATATCTGCCTGTATGGATAGCAAGCCCTAAATGTTAAAATTCTGCTTAAAGACTGTTAATGGACAGGTATTAAAACATAATACTAATAAAGTCTTTGATACAATTCAGTGAAGTCAAAAGGCTTTCTTAAATTGCTTTATAATTTAGAACAGGAACTTCATTAATCAGAAACTATCAATGTAAGATCAATCAAAGAGAATGTTACAGTGGGAGCAATAATTTGCTGTGACATAAATTTACTCCCTGCTAGATACTTTGCCTAAATAAAAAGTTACCACTGTACCTGAGCAGTCGAAAAGGAAATAACTTAGGAACACTTGGCGGCAACCAGGTAGACACAGAAATTCACAGATCTATTCCCACACGTTGCGGAACCTTATGATACATTTAGAAGGTTTCACATATTCGACTTCAAATATAACTACAAACTTGAAGCAAACAGCGAAGCTAAACAAGCCCATGCACCACTGTTCAGTATTCCCAAAGGCTAACTTTTTGTGATATCTTATGTTTTGGGAACCAAACGTAATTACAGAAAGCTGGTTAGGCATTTTGCATAAGTGGCAAATATTCACTCCGTTCCTCCCATTTACTGACATAATGCATCACGCTTACCAGTTTTATAAACATTATTCTAACATGCAAAAAGAAGAGATAAAGAAAACATTATCAAATCTGAATTACGTTTAAACATTTGATTGAGAAGGAGCAACACATCTGTGAAAATGAGATGGAATTTCAATAACTGAAATAAAATTTTATCTTTAAATTAGCTAAATCATTAAATTCATGTGAAGAATAAATACTATTGGGATTTCATAAACAGCTCTAAGAAGATGGCCATCTAGTTGGTCATAAACCCTAATGAAGATGTACCAAACTTAACGAAATCCATGCCAGTCATTCCATGCAATTTTGCTCCTAGGCATACACAGACCTTGACACCCAGGATATCAAAAGCCCTAATTATTTGGGAGGCAACATGGACCAAGAATGTTTGAGAATACAAGTAATTTAGAAGTCCAAATTCAATCTAAAAACCTAGTCAACTCCAATAATTCTCATTTTTCTTACAATATGAAGTGTTTGACACAATGGGATTGACAGCTATACATGAAAACAGTGCTCTGTCAAGGGAAGGGATCTACTGTGATGGCTTCTTAACCAAGAACCTGCTGAAAGTGGCTGTGGAAGGGGAAGATGTGTCTCATGATTTTAGAGCTCTGGCTGCTGAATTTTGCTTCACAGTTTATGTGTATTTAGTTTGCACTTAGACTGTTTCCTGCCCCTTTGGCCCTCAGTTATCGCTGGGATAAGTCACCAAAAATTCCTGCAAGGCATGTAATTTCCAAGTCAAATGACTAAATTAATGCTATGCATGTCTTAAATAGCTCTCCTCAGGAGCAACATACTGTCAGAAGTCACCTGCTAGAAATGAAAGGGCTTCAGTTTCCTGGAAGGTTGCAGAAGCCTGCAAAAAGAAACTGCGTGTAAGGGCACTGCATAAGAATTTTGAGTATGGCTGAGGTAGCCAAGCTTTTGTGAATATCTCTGGAATGCTCAGCTTGACCATGATCAGCCCAACACAAGTTTCGTAATTCCATGGTGCCCGCAGCCTCTACATTCCACTGCCCCACCGCAAACACCAATTCAGTGCTTCATTCCAGCGGCTTGCTCCAGACTTGAGCCAGAAAGCATGACTGTTCGCAAGTATTAAGTTGAACCTGGACATTTTGATGCTTACCAAGTTGTACAAGGCAGAACTGCCAGGTAATCAGTCTGCTTCCAGTAAAGTACTGGAAAGACCTTTTAAAGTAGAAAGACTATTAAAAAAAAAAAATAATCTATTGGATAGCAGAATGACTAGCCCATATTAATCTGATAAACTCAAATATCTATTTTGTTGTGACAAAAAGATGTCTTAGCCTTATCCCTCATACCTTGTGTTTGCAAGTCAGTCAACTATCTCAAAATTCTTCAGACGAAAACCAAGTGAAAGACCTGCTTTTGAACCCTCAGTCGTGATTTACTGAAGTCTGAGGCATGTCATCCTTACCTAGAGCCAGTCTGGGGAAAAAACCTTAATTAAGTTAGCATTTAAGATATACTGTATCTGTAGGCACATTTTAAGAACACCTACTCTTTCTGTTCTCAAATGCAGAAGATGAGACATATCTGAACTTCTGGCATGGTCTTTTGCAGATGAAAAAGTTGTGAGATATGTCAGGCAGTGTACTGGAATTTTGATCCCTGAAGCCTGCAGAAAGAGTAGGCTGCTCACATATTTTCAACACAGACACTCTAAACCAGCCAGTCACTCAACACTAATTCAGCAGCAACATTAAAGTATACACCTGTACATCTCATGCTGACGTGTCAATCAACAAAACAATTTATGGAAACCCTACATGCACAAAATGAACTACGAATCATACAGCTTATTTTTTATTTTTTTATCTTGAGAAAGAAAAGTTCACAACATGAGCCCATATAAGAAATTCCTCTTAAATAAATATAAGTGCTGAATTAACATCACATGCAATTATTCCTTTATAATATTTCCATTTATCTCTTTCTTTGACTTCGTTCCCAAGAAGAGAGGATGTGTTGTTGGGCTCTACCTACCTTATGCTACTAAAAATTTATTCAGTAGCTATGACATGTTCCTAAATTATATATCTCCAAAATTATACTATAAGAATATCATTTCCTCATCAATTAGGTTGAAAGATAGATCTTTGCAGCAAATCAAACTTGTAATACCAGCTTCACCTACTAATTTGTGGGATGGAGGTGGTGGTGTTCCTTCCATTTTATTCTATTTTTTGGAGAAGTCATGTTGCCTATTATGCAAACGTGCAGCACCTATTATTTGTCTCTCTACAAGACTGTTTCTTACATTTGACATTCTGAATTTCTTTTTTACTTTTTTAAATCTCTTGCCCACGACTACTGAGCCATTACATTAGATTGCTCATGCTTCTTGCATGGGATCTTTTGTCTCTCAAAACTGTGATCTTTTTCAGGAATAACTGCTTGACCTCACACCTGAATCTGGGGTATTTTTCAAACCCCTGCATTCCCTATTCACAGCCTATGCAGCACATGTACAATACAACCTGCTATTGGCTACAGAGCTTGGGAAAACATTCAGTCCTAATGTAAGGTTTTGAAGTTCCCTGTTTTTAGATGTGCGTCTCAGTCTACAGAAAAGAGTTCATGGTAGAACTCATTGTGTATCAGTATCTCAAACATCTCTCAAAGATGCAAGGTGAGTTAATCCAGTACTTTGTTCGGTATAATATCTCATTATGACAAATCCAGAAGAAAAAGGGAATAAAATAGAGGGAAAACTAGCAAGAGCACTAACCATGTGGCTAAAAAAATCCACCTGACTCAAATGCCATCCGCACTAGCTGTAGTCTAGTAATGGCAACACTTCGGTTTTAAAAATAAATTTAGCAGAAAAGCTCTTCAAAGTTTATACAGTACCAACTTAGACTTTAAGCAAGCTGAAAAAATGGAATTGAGATACACAGTTTAGGGCTAAAAAAACCCGCAACACTATCTGAATCATCTGTTGTCCAACAACTTCAAGGTGCATACACAGAAAATATCCACCTTCATAACCAATTTGTTTGGGAGATTTTTCACCCCCCTCTAATATTACAAAAAATTCACAGAATGTTTCTTTTCTTTAACATGTTAAAAATAAATTGTTGTTTTGTCTTCTAAGAATTATCATCTCTGCAAAGCAACAACTACCTCAGTTAAGGGACAAAAACCTTCCTGATGGCTAAAGCAGTCATTTATTTCACAATGCAATTAACACTACACATATTGAATACCTGAATACAGGAACAAAACCAGGCCTTAATGCTGTAGAGATTTATGCCCATTCTTAAATATAGGAATATGTGAGCTGTCCTTATTAAGTTATTTGGATTACTCACTTTAAGGTAATTGAGACTATATCACACATCTAAAATTTAGACCCCTGTGTAATTTTTTCCATGATTAAGTAATACGACTGATGTTTCTGCTTCAGATGTTAAGTTTTGCCGAAAAAGAATTCCATGTCTATTTCTTAAAACAAAATCTCATAAGCAGGGAGGATCAGATTGTGCCACAGACACTGAGCAATAACTTAGAGATTGCAGTGGGACTCCTAAACCAGCAAAAATCCTCACTCAGAAATGCCATACAGCAAAAAAAATATCATGCAAATGAAGCAGAAACTGAGGCAGTCATATTCTCCTTTAGCCCATTATTGATTTATATTTGGGGTTCTTTCCTGAAGTAAACACCTAACTAGAACAAAACTGATTTTTTGTTTCCATGCATGAAGGATAAGAGGCATAGATAACAGATATTATGTCCCTACAAATAAAGTAGTCCAAGAGGCAATTAGATAATTTATCTTCACTAGTGCATACCGTAACAGCCTTGTGGTTTGGCTTGCTCTGCATGGCTCACAGAATCCTGTTTTTCTGTCACCTCATAGGAAGGTAATATTGACTTCCGAGTTCTTTTCTGTTTTTTTCCTGACTAGGTACATTCCAGCTCATTAATGCCAGCTCTTTCACTTTGAACAAGGAAGATGCTTTTTGGAAAGGATAAAGATTTTTCTACACTACGTTACTCTTTCAGCTTTAAAAATAAACCCTGGCTGTACAAGATGACTCTTCCTGTGTGCCCTGAGTTCATTTGTTTGTGGCACATTCTTGCCATGCATTGTAGAGTCAGGACTTTCCTGGGCAGAAAACAGGTCATTCTCAGCAAAGAATCCAAATCCCATTCAAGATTTATGGCAGAGAAGGACTTCTTAGCTACACAGGTTCACATAAGCCAGATTTTGTTTGTCTGAGCTGGGGGAGCTGCAGGTGAATGGAATTTTTGGCAGCTGAGTTCTTTTGACTGGTTGTTCAGCAAAAGCCTCAAAATGTAAACTTTTTTGCCTCATGGGGTGAAGAACCACTTCAGCCAGAAATACAGCAAGTAGAGCACTGGAAGGACTTTCTCTTCTCCAGTTTGTCCTTGCGATAATGGTTAATATTAATATTATGAGCAACAGACCCCATCGCCATCCCATCCCCTACAGTCTCCACACCAGTTTTAAGAACTGATTTTATGAGAAATCACACTACTATTTGAACTATATCCATGACAGCTCTGCCTAGGAGCTCTTGAAACTTTTAAGAATCCCCATCCCAATCTCTCCATGTTCACCCTCCAGCTTTGTAGCAGATGGCCCCCAACACAAGGCTGTGAACTAAAACCACTATACGAACATTAGTAGCTGAGTGTTTTTCCTGTGAACTTGCTTAGGATTAGCAGCTGTAACACACCTGGGTGCCAAAGCCATAAACAGCAAATAATTTTTATGCTAGGTAAAAATAAACAGTGAAGCAGACAGGATGGACCAGGTGCTTTTCTCACCTTTTTCTGGATTTCTGTTCTATGAAACAGTTTATCATCCCAAAGATGAAAGAAAAGCTGTGCAGCACACTGCAGTACAACAGGACAAGAGCGATTCATTATGTAACAAATGAATAAAGCATTCAGATTTTCTGAGTGGTATCTCATTTTGATAATCATGCACGAATAGTAAGTTATTGCATTTCCCTGCCCAGCAAACATTCAAGTTTCATTACTTGGGAAAACACAGGCATAATGTTGCAGTTCCGCAAAGCTGACGAGAACATTTTTGCTTCATTTTCTTTGTCTCTTTTTATGTTAGCATTGAAATGCTACCATATACAGCAAAGCAACCAGAATCCTGAGATAGCTTTGTATTGCATAGCATAAATCACGCAATTGTAACCTCAAATTAAAAACAGTCAGCAGACAATACAGGATGCACATGGCTGAAAAACATCATTACGTGACTATACTGGGTCAGGTGCCAAGGCCGACGCGTAGCACTTCAGGCAAATTCCCAGAGAAATTGTTGATAGTTCTATCAACTATTTAGAAAGCATAGTATGGACCCCATGTTTTTTGCACCCCTTGTTAGATATTTAAGCCTGCAAATACCAGTCCTTTCTTATTGTCTCTGTATTGAACACAACAACTATATTTATGAAGCTCTTTAAAGCACTTTGAAATTTTTGGATGTACAGCTAATTAGTAAGCAGGAGAAACATGCATTCCCACAAAAAAATTTTCAAGATCTGAAATTAGAAAAAAGTAGTTTTCTATGAAGGACTAATAAGACCACAATTCAGAGAGTCAAAGGCATTAACAGGGAAAGATAAGTTGCTTTTTAAAATGGGCTGGTCCTAGGTCATGGTACAATGCAATTCTGTTCCTTGTGTGGCTACTCATTCCACATCAAAAGACACAAAAAAGACCATACTATTTCAATAGTTGCTTGTAAATCCAGATAGTCAGTGTGTATGGGACAACATGGGATAAAGCATGAATATAGCGCAAGATGACAGGAAATGGATGCCAAAGATCCACTCGTAGAATGAAAAGGACGCACGTCCAGACAAGAACTCTTAACTTGAAAGGAACCGGTTTGTGACATGATGGCCTTGAGTACAAAGATGAAATATTACAAATAAATGCCAGAAGACTATCTCAGTTTACCTTAGTACAAGCACTTTTACAAGGAGCGACTTTCCTTAATTCATAGTGTCTGCTCTTTTATTGCTGTCTAGTGGTTAGACCAGGTCATCACACCATTCTGTTCACTATACTAGTTTTTACCATTTTTCCCAGGCTAAACCCAAAGTCTTGGTCTTCATTCTAAACTAGGAGTATTCCCTTCACATGGAAAACTTCTGCCAAAGACTAACACCATGGGGAAAGTTATGCTATTGGATGCAGAGAGGCAAGGTTTCTTTGAGAAACAGGAGGAAGCCTGAAGCACATTGCTTCATCATCTTCAAAATGGAATACAAAAATCGTTTGTGGAATCAAGCATTCCTACTGCTAACTGTCTAAGCTACAAAGGAGACTGTGGAAGCAGAAAGAGTCTGAAGGGAACAGGTATGTCATTAGAGTAAGGAAAAGGAAGACAAGTCTAACTGAACATTTCCTGGAAGCGGAGTGGATAAAGAAAAGGGAGGAGTCAAAGAGGAGACACCAGGTCACAGAGTATGGATGGCATACATCATTTCTGCCCTCTCTGAGAAGTAAAATTTTCTCAGCATAAAAGGACTGTTATTATTATTTTGTACACAAATATGTCAGATCATCTGCTGACAAGCATTTTAACATTTCCCCGCAAGCCACAGAAAAGAGAGTTCCATATACACCTCTCCCAGATCCATGTCCCTCCAGTACTGCGGGAGAGACAGCCTGTAACAGAAGCAACAAAATTCAACTGATCGCTGTTAGGGCAACAGTCATGGGAAATTCCAGCAGCAGAGTGACACCATCTTCTTTAAATTGCAACATTTGGTGTTTCTATGTTTTTAATAGATCTGTTACTGATTTGTTTATATTCTCCTTACTTAATGATCTAGAAATACAGCATATTGTATCTAACACTACATTATCATACTTACTTTTTACTTTTTATTTCTTCAAGACTTTCTTTGAAATCCTTATTTCAGTCTTGTATCTAGGGATCAAGAAAGCTTATGTGCCCTTAGTAACTTAACAAAAAAACTGCTGAACCCTACTTCTGTATCCGTAAAAAATGTATTCTTCTACAATCTAATTTAAGTAGGTGCTATAAAATATGCATTTTTTTTAAGGCAATAATAATTAGTAAGACAGAGATAATCATCTGGTTTTGGCATTCTGTTAGCTACCTTACTTACAGTTTTCATAATGAATAGTGAAGGAAAGATATTTCTATTTTTACAACACTAAATAAAATTCCATGAAGAACCAATCCTATAAAACAACAATTCCCTGTAATTCAAGTTAGAAATCCAGATTCTCTGTATCAAGCCAACACTATGTTCCATGGCAAGATTTCTGGAAACACAAATTCTTCAGAAGCACAGAGTTATAAAGAAAGTAACTCACTTGAAACTTAAGCATCGTCATAAGAGACTGAACTGGGAATGAACTACAGCAGCTACATTACTCCTTAACTTACGTCCAAAACTGTGCCTAAGATTATGATGCATCTGTTTTCCAATAAAATCTTGTTTTCACACTAGAGCTTTGTTGAGAAAGATAAATCCATATTATGGAGGATTTTGATATCTCACAATTTGATTTTGTACCCATTAGCTTAAACCAATTGTCAGCATAACTGACAGGGAACCTATAAAGGGAATTGTTAACAAAACCTGGGGACTATCTGAAGCCATCCCAAGAAAAACTGTGAAATCATGTCTTTCAAACAAACAGAAAAAGTTATTGCAGCCAAGCAGTTTTGCTGAGCAAAACCAGATACAGAAGCAATAAAGAATTTTAAAAAAATCATATTTCTTCACAGAAAACCAGAAAAAAACAGGTTAATGATGGACAGTACAGATAAAAATAAACCCATGTGACTAATAAAGGAGGTTAAAGAAATCATTGAACTATCAGTGTTCAACAAATCTGAAATATCAAAAGACATTTTTTAAACATATAAGAACAAAAAAGTCTATTTTGGCCATGTACAGGTCAACTGCTTGGAGTAAACGGTAACATTTTCAAGTAATTTAGGAACAGCCAAAGTGTGTGAATTAGCTATTTCTCTTTTGCATTTGGAACAAAGTAGAGGTCTGTATCCAGCTCATATGCTGTCATGAACAAGACAAAAAGATTATTATCTGTAACGGTACTTGATAGGAAGCTGTTTAAATATCAAAATGAGGATTTTTGCAGAAAGAATGAAAAAATCAAGCCTTGGATAATTTCTCATCAATCGATACAATGGTTGTAGCTAAGGAGCTTTATGTATCAGTAATATTTTATTTGAAGGAATAGTGGAATACTGAGGCACTTCCAGAGAACTAGGGGAGTGCCATTCTTAAAAGGTGTAAGAATATTAGTAAGCAAGTTAGTGTTGTCCCACGGAAATAAATCAAATCAAACATTGGTGGGCTTTTGTTAAGGATTACTGAAGAAAGGATTCCTGAATCAGGAAGTCAACCTGACTTCCTGTGGATATCAAACTAGGCTGCGGCAGTTGCAGCATCCAACATAACATCCAGCAAATCTTCTTTTATTGAAGGTACTGGTCTAGAGAAAGTAGATTAGAAGCTACTGTTGAGCCATTTTAGTCTCTGGATACGGGATAAGAAATTGAAAGTGAAAGTGTTCTCTGAATAAAGAATGTACCTTTCAAAACATGTACTACAATGTGATACTCTTCCAGCAGGAGCGCTCTTGCTACAAGGCATTTGCTTAAGTGAACATCATTGTCTGCTCCTAATTCTTACACATCACTAGAAGATCAGGTTGAAAATAAGGTAATTATTACCATTATTTTGGACAGTAAGCATTCCAAAGTGATAAGTACCACAGTCACACTCAGAAAGTTTGCATGACGCACTGTCTAGTTCTACAGTTGTTGTAGAGTAAATTCATAGTCCCTTCAATGCCCATCGTTGAGGACCCCTGCATATATTAACAATTCCTCCATTTATAGAACATCTTGAATCGAATTTGGTTTATCAATAAACCATTAGATACCTTTCTTTTTTCACAACTCTAGACTATTTGAAGTGGGGGACACACGCACGCTCTTCTTACCAATGATAGCAACCTTAATACTGAATGAGAGCCATCAGCATCATGAATAATGACACCTATATCCTCTTGATAGGCTCTGAGTTACAAATCGGGAGTAACACACCACTGAAACCCTGCGGACAGTGGCTTACATGCTGGTCTACAAGATTCTATACACCTCTCCTACTATGTACTGTCCTCCAATTCTCCCACTCAACCTTCACAGTCTCAACACTATGACATAACTGTCAGGCATACTTAGCAGTGGGGGCAACCCCTGCTATCAGTTCAGGCTGGGGGATGAGTGGACTGAGAGCGGTCCTGCTGAGAAGACTTGGGGGTACTGGTGGATGCGGGGGGTTGGACTAGATGATCTCCAGAGGTCCTTTCCAACCCTATGATTCTATGATTCTATGTGCACTGACAGCCCAGAAGGCTAACCATATCCTGGGCTGCATCAAAAGAAGCGTGGCCAGCAGGTCGAGGGAGGTGATTCTGCCCCTCTACTCCACTCTGATAAGACCCCACCTGGAGTTATTACATCCAGCCCTCAGCACAGACATAGACCTGTTTGAGCAGGTCCAGAGGAGGGCCACAAAAATGATCTGAGGGCTGTAGCACCTCTCCTATGAGGACAAGCTGAGAGGGCTCGAGTTATTCAGCCTGGCAAAGAGAAGGCTCTGGGGAGACCTTATTGCGGCGTTTCAGTACTTAAAGGGGGCTTATAAGAACGACGGAGACAAACTTTTTACCAGGGCCTGTAGTAATAGGAGCAGTAATGGTTTTAAACTAAAAGAGAGTAGATTTAGGCTAGATATAAGAATGAATTATTTTTACAATGTGGTTGATGAAACACTGGTAGAGGTTGCCCAGAGAGGGGGTAGATGCCCCATCCTTGGAAACACTCACGGTCAGGCTGGACAGGGCTCTGAGCAACCTGATCTAGTTGAAGATGTCCCTGCTCATTTTAGGGGAGTTGGACTAGATAACCTTTAAAGGTTCCTTCCAACCAAACCTATTCTATGATTCTATGATCTCCTCTCTATCTGGGAGCTGCCTAGCTAAACCCCCCTCCTAGGAATTCACAAGGATGTGAACTCGATAGAACTGTCTGACAGAACCTAATTACTACCTGGCTTGGATGTCCAGACACTAAGAAGGACGAAAAAGTAAAGGGAGACCCAAAACATCACCCACAAATTTGAAAACAGGTTCCACAAGCTAATTGGTTGACTGACTGGAGGTTGAGAGGTATACGTGATAACTTCTTGGGTAAGAGCCCAAATACAGTGAAACAGAAGTTGCGTATGTCTCTCCCTTGCGTGTTTCCCACCCCTAATACTAGCAGACATAATAACCAATTTGCATGAGACAGTTCTCAGCCCCCAAGAGGCTTAGGGTAACAGAATGGATAAACCCAGGAAAGACAGTGCAAAATGTGCAAAGAGGAATCCCCAAGATACACAGGAAAACTGGACGTCCCTTGGGAAAATAAAATTTCCTCGAAGTCTGAAGAGAACAAAGACACACATCTTTGGATTTGCCTCTTTCCTCATATTGCTTTAGTTGCTGGTTACACTAACATTAGATGAAAACAGAATCAGACTCTAAAACACTAGATTTATTTTTTTCTGCCAGACTCAATTGTGTTCAAAATTAAAGGTATTTTTCTATTATTGTAACCTTAAAATATCATTCTATTACAGTAAAAGCTTTATTAGAAGGGAGTCATTACCCGTATTCAAGTTCAGATTGAATTGGTGTTTCTGTCAGAAATCCCAACTTTTGACAGTCCCTGGGACATTTCAGATTGCATCGAGCTCTGATACATGATATCCAAGGAGCTCTCAGAAAAAAATTCAGGGTTTCTTTTTTACACAGGGTTTCTATTTTCATTTTGCATTGCTCACTGTAAGTGACTGAAATCTGAGAGGTCACTTTTGAGTGCCAAGGTTTAAGAAAATATCATTTTCTTCTATCATGGTCTCAGGGGCTATTCTGCCAAAAAAGAATAATAGGGAAGGAACATGGGAAAGGAAAAAAAAACCTAGAAGCGGGAACAAAAATTCTTATGAATAGAAAGATTAAAAATCATCTTCTAAAGTGACTCAGACATATTTAAGCTATACCCACTGATCTGTATGTAATTTAGTACATTCTTATTATCTTTTTTATTGCTTTATTATAAGAATTATATTTATAAATGCTACCTTTTTTAAAAAGTGTTCTCTTTGCAATGGTCAAAGATAAAAGCATGGCAAAAGACAAAGTCAGTTTCTTCTAAGCTATGCTGTTACACATGTTGAAACAAACAGTCAGCTTGTACTTATGAACATCTACAATCCAAAGGGTCAAACCTTGTAATGGCTGTGATTTATCATAACATTCAAAACAATAGGCATTCCCAGCAGGTATACAAAAGACTGAGAGAGTTTATACCGGTAAGAAAAACATATCCTGACTGAACTTCTATTTCCTTATGCAGAGCTGCTTTTTCTACAGTTTAAAGCTCATTACGTCTTTCCTTTTGAGATCTAAAAAGAAATAACAATTCACTCTTTTCCCTGGAGTAGTGATAGGGAAAGATAAGAGGGATTAATTCCAAAAAGATCCTTGCAAAGAGGGATGCCTGAAAAGAGGAAGGAAAGGCTGTTGTACGTAATCCTAGAGAGGAAATTCACAAAAAAATTACATGCAATAGGGTCTCTAGAGCAGGGGTCTACTGCTATGAGATATTTTGGAGAAGAAACATCCATAAGGAATATCCCATCTTTGAGGCTACAGGAGAAGAGAGGTTCCAATACGTAAAGTTTATTAACAGCATGAGTCTCCATCAAGTTCGGACAGGGGATGAGCAAGGGACTCTGAACCTAGCTCTTGATTAAGTCTCCCATTAATCAAATACTGGTTCTAAGGTGGTATGAAAACAGGTCTAAAAATAACTGAAAGCAATTAAGCAATTCTGTAGCAGAGGGGAGAGGGACCTGGCACCCAAAGCTTTAAGCCTCAAGCTGACTAAAATGACTAGGTGGATCACAGAGGCAGAAAAATGCCTTTTTTTTAAAAAATGTAGATCAGAAGGAAAAAAGCAGCACAGATTCCTATATTTCCTGCCTATCATCCTGCAGGTACAAAAGCCATCATTATTGTGATGCTGATAAATTGCACTTCCTAGCACAGGAGGTCCTTCCCTTTTTGAAGGAGCACTTGATGAAGGAAACACAACCCTTGGAGCCAAAAAGGCCACTCCACAATAATCACTTTGCCCATCAAACACAAGGCTGTGTCAGCTGCACTGAGGATCACCTGCAGCCTGATTGATCTCAGCTAGCATTTGCCTTCTTGTAATTGTCTGTCATTTTGGTGCCTTAACCCCATTGTTTAATGATCTTTTTTTCCCCCATTTCACCCTGCTGGTGAGACGTCAACAAATATCAAAAGGTATTTGTGAAACCTATCAGAGCTTTGCCAGCTTGCACTCTGTCCTTACATTACAAAAAAAAAAAATTGTTTATTTTAATTTGCTAAAAGTTCACAGCACTTATCATTAGGATGACAGGTGTTGTGAAAGGCCACCGTGTGTTTTCCTTGTTTCCTTCTCTAAGCTTTGGAAGGTTTTTCCACTAGGAGACATATAACAATAAATTTGATAATAAGTGAAATATTGTGACAGCAGGTATTTTTTTAGTTGCAGTGTATTTTACCTGCAAAAGTTTTGGGGTTTGGTTTTTTTTTTCACCATCAAAAAGGTATATTTCAGTGTCAATCAGTCCAGTTGAACAAATCAATGAGAACAGATTAGCACAGATTTGAAAAACACGAGTTTGGTGTCTAGATGTGGCACGTCTAGATGTGGCACTTCAGGGCATGCTCTAGTGGCAGAGATTGTAGGTTGGTTGGTTGGACTCGATGATCTCAAAGGTCCTTTCCAACCATGAAGATTCTATGATTCTATGATTCACCGGGTCAAAGAAAGTGAAAATCGCCATTTTATTTATCATGCTAACTAATTATGTTTAAATGTTAGACAGATCATGTGGCTAATGATAAACTAAATATCCATATGAGATCTAAAATCAAAACCCTGAGCACTTGCAGTCATTAAAGATCCAGAACTGCTTTGTGGATAGACAAGAGGCTAAATTACATTCTGCTTACCTAAAGTTTTCCTGCAGTTACAGCTGAATTTGTTTGTTCATCAGCCAACCACAAAGCACATGCTTAAATACAGGTAAATAAGTAGAGCTATGATCACCAATATCTCTAATGTATGTACATCTTTCTGTATCAGGACATTTCTTCTTTTTGAAAAATGGCCGTATTACTGTGTTAATATACCGGTTAGCGTTTCCACAGTGACTGACTGATGCTGAGTAGAATATCCCTCTAAATTTGATGTGCCGTAAAGCAAATATCCAGTTGAATGTGAAAGTATCTCTTGTTGTGTATCAACATATATTCTCTCTGTGCTTATATTGAACAACAGTATGAGCATCTTCGCATCTGCTGTGAAACAAAGTTGTACACAAGTATTTATAAGCACTGTGTTTACACACAGAAAGTGATCCAATACCTGTTAGAAAAGGATAAGTCAGAGATAGTTTTGGTCAGCTGTTGAGATTATTATGGAAAATACATATGCATTTTGCCAGTAATGAATTAAAGCATAGAAAACAGTACTTTGAGTCTTTTTTTTTTTCTCCCACATACACAGATGTACTTTGCATTCCTTACTTCCGTGCTTTCACATGGAAAAAAAGCATGTTTTAAACAAACTAAAAAACTGGATAAATATCTGTAAAGGAAAAAAACTGATCAGTAATAGACACATAAGCAACACACTCGGCATTATGTGATTCTTCCTCAGAATACTTCTCAATTCTGCAGATCTGTAGCACAGGGATTTCTCAATGTAGAGCCGACATCCTTGTCCCAGATAGACCTTAATAGCTTTTTCTTCCACAAATCTGCCCAGTCACTTTTAGATGGACGTCATCTTTTCGCATCCACAGTCCCTGCTGGCAAATAATTACCTCTTCATGTAGCAGGAACTGCATATTATCTTATTCCCTTTTTTTTTTTTTTGACCCTACTATCTGCTAGTTTCAACTGATAATAATAGGTTTTTGTACTGGAACAGAGAGAGAACAATCATTCCCAAATGCTCCGTGTTTTATAAGCCTTCATATCCCCTCAATCATTTCTTTCTGAGCCTGAGGCACAGTAGTTTGTTTAATTAATCCTCAAACAGAAATCATTTAACATCTTTGATCATTCTTATTTTCCTTCTCCATAACTTTCTCATTTCTTTTTTCTTCAAATAGGAAAAATGAATACTTTACACATTTCTGAAAACAGGACTGCAGATTGATACAATTATTTTTTCTCTATTCCTTTCCCAATAACTCCTAATGTTTGACCTAACATTTTTAGATTAAAATGATTCTTCTTCTTTCAGTGGATAAATTAAACAATATCTGACTCTCAGACATTAGTGTAGTGTACATAAGAACCTGTGTCAAAGTTAAAGCTAGTGGAGGCAGAAGTTCACGCAGAATTTAGTCAATTTAGCTCATTACCTTTGGATCTTGTCCACAGCATCTAAGAGATGCATACTCAACCAATGCAACGTGTCCATTATTTCAGGCAGTTTTCTTGCTTCCACTAGCATGCAATTCGAAGTATTTTTACAGATGCTTAATTATTGAGATGACCTCTTCCACATTGCATTTACTCAAGACTCACCATAGATTTTGAGTGAGAGTGCTAAGATTAAGCAGATGCAACAAGTACTGGACAGTGTAACTCAAACATAAAAATCCTTTGACACTCTTAAGTACCCATGCTGCAGAACAAATTTTAATCTGACATGTTATTTAAACAAAGATGAATCACTCTCCAGTAACACTAATATAAATTAAAGGAACAACGCTATGGATGTTATGAGGTATGCCCCTAACAAAAGGGCAACCATTTGCTCAAACGAAAATGCAAGTATTTCTGACTGTGCCAGGTGGAAGACATGGTGTCACCTCAGCCTAATGATCCCAGTGAGAGAGGGAAAGATTTCTTCTGGAAACGTTCATGGCCAAGAACTGTACAACAATCTGTCACTGTGCACAATGTGTCCACACACTCAGGTGTGCACCAGTCTTCACTCCAACCTGAACTGTAACACAAGGTAGTATCAGAAAGGAAAGGATCACTCCCCATTACGCTGAAAGAAGAGTCATGGAATGAGAGGAAATAGTATCTGAAGGGATCAGTGCAGCCTACTAAAGCAGCCAGTGTTGGCAGAAGCAGTTTGACTGAGATGTATCTCATTGGGAGGCAGAGGGGCATTTCTAAGTTACTGTTCACTTCTCAGCATACTAGAAAGCAACAGCAGTGAAATCTGTGTTTTGTAGACTAGCGAACCCCCAGACACCATACAACATGACTTTAGATACTAAATCATCATTCACAAATCACTCTCCCCAGCACAAAGACAGCAGTGAAAGTTTTTCAAAAGGCTGTCAGAGTACCAGCATCAAGCTGCAATTCACCTGCACAGTTGAGTTGTCTGGGTTAACATGCAGCCATGTAACAACATTGCTTATTACCCCTAAAACATATAAAAGAACACAATCTGTATTCAGATTCCCTGCAACAGTAAGGGACAACCAACAAATCCTTGCATAAAAGTACGTGTTTAAATTATACAGCAAACCAAACACCTTTAGAAATCAATAATGCCAATATGACCAGATGCATAAATAGCCAAGGAAAATGAGGAAGGCATTTAGGCTTCAGTACAAAGTGGATAAAGTAACAGGGCCACCAGCTCTTAACATCTTACAAGAAAGATATTTCAGCTAGAGGTTAAGCCGTTAAAACAGGAATTTGAAAATCCATCTGTTAAGATCTAAGCCAAAGTTAAGAGACTTCTTCTCTCAGAAAAATAAATTATAAAATAAACAAATAAATAATAAACTGAATTGCATTAGGTCAAGACTTCAGCCTAATGCTGCAAAGATATTTTTTATTACAGGAAAAAATCACCTCTTGAAGGGTTATTAAGCATTGGAACAGGCTGCCCAGGGAAGTAATTGAGGCACTATCCCTGGAGGTACTTAAAAGATGGGTAGACATAGTTCTTAGAGATATGGTTTAGTGATGGTTTTTATCAGTTAGGTTGATGGTTGGACTAGATGATCTGAAAGGTCCCTTCCAAGCTAGGCGATTCTGTGATTCTATGATTAGTTGTTATAGCGATAAGGATGAGCAAGAGCCTCTCTGCATACCACTCCTTCGCATAAGTTATAAATAATCAGGTCTTATCACTCTGGGACTGAATAGTGACTGCAGAATATACTGTTAATTTCAGAGAGTGCGGTCAGTTAGAAGAGGCTTAGCTGTAAAGTAAAATTACCGAACAGAAAATTGGTTCTGTTTTACCTCAAACCAGGACTCGTACCCTAAAACTCTGGTGAGGATTCCTTTCGGTTGTGTAAATTCACGCACACAGCAAGGCAAAACCTGTGCTTTGAGAACACTCAGGAGCAAGGCAACTACTGGGCATCAAAATTAAGTTGTCTACCCAGGTCATACTGTACATGGCAAATTTAGGATTGAACTCCAATCTTTTTCATGCAAAGCTAGTAGCTTAACCAGAACACCACCCTATCTATCAAATCATGTAATAAATAAAAGTCTGGCAGATTCTCTCAGCTAAGATATTATACAATTCATGTGTTGAAGTAAAAATGGTTGCCAGAGACAAAATACATAGATGCTGCTTAAAAATCCCTGCTCAATGGTTAACTATCACAGTAATTTGTAATTCACACAGTTCTGCAAGTGATTTGCTACTTTCTGGAAATTTGGGGACTTTATCTTTCTTTCGTTAAATAAAGGGATTATGAAATGTAGTGAGAGGCAACAAAAAAAAGCGCTGAAAATTCTTCACTTGTTTAAAAAACCAAATCCACACAACATTAAGCGCTCTGTGGGAGAAAGGAGAATTCATATTCAACACAAGGAATAAAAAACACCCTTAAAGAGAGCTATTTCTTAGACATCTATAACTTATTTGAGACTTGCTTGCAGAAAGCATTGTAGACTATTGGCTGCTGCTAAGTCATGAAATATTTCCACAGGTAAAATCTTTGCTTTTATTACCAACATTTTTCATCAATTAAACCCCCAAGTCTGCCCCACAAAGAAAAAGAAAGAAAAACCCCAATAGTCCTCTCAAGGTTTCACCTGTGAAAAAGGTCTATATTTAGCATCATACCCCTGAAAAAAGTCTGCAGTGAAGTCACAAGCCCTGTAAAGCCAACAGCAAGACTTAAAATGACTTGTTTGATGGCAGTCTTTCACTTAGGGCTTCAGTGAACTACCACTCAAATGCAAACGCAATATTCCTGTGGGCTGTTACCTTTCATTTGCAATTCCAGGTGCAAGGCACTTTTTGGAAACCTTTCATGAGCATGCATCAATTTGTTTTATTATTCGCTTGTACACTGACAAGTGGCATTGGGCCCAGTATTAAGTTTGCAATGCTCCCGGCATTGCTCTGACATCAATAATAAATTATTGTTAGGGAGGACCCAGAGCCTTGGAATTCTAAGTCAGGATCCAGCACTCAGACTCCGGACCCCGCTTAAGGACCAAGCTGCTTAGAAGACACTAATCTTGCATCTAGCCCAAGTGACATCACTGAGGACCCCTTCCAAGTCAAATTCAATCAACACTGGATCACAGCCCAAGCTACAATTAGTCAACCAGATTCTTTCTCACATCTAATGGCTTTTCAATACCATTTTCAAAGTAGAGTTTTTTATGAAGTAACACGGTTTCCTCGTTTGTATTAACATCAGTCTGGACAAGTGTTAGATGTTTACTTCAGTGCAATTTATGATTACTGGCAGTATAAAAATGCTATAAATCTCTCAGAAAACAAAGTTGCTTATCATTTATCTCTATCCACTATGGCATTTTGCAGATAACAACTTGGGACAGTAAAGAGTAAATATGGACATGTAAGAAAAATACAGTCCCACATAAAAACTGCTTAAAATTTCAGCCACGTGGTTTCATTGAAATTATAGCAAGTGTCCTTAAATTAATGGAAAGTTATTTAAACTGCAGCTACATCAGTAGTTTTGGGGTTTATTTTTTTTTAACGCCATGTATTATTTTGACCTGTCTCAGGGTTAATCTCAGGAATGTTACATCAAATTCTTGGGCTCCTAATATTAACTGATGTTGGATTTCCAAGACAAAAAGCTTCTATTCATATGTTTAACACTGACAGTACCAACATATAATCTTTTTCAGAGCCAGCGTCAGGCCGAAACTGGAACAAATACCAGGCTTAAAGGACTATTTACAGTCTTTTTATCCTTCTACTTTTCTACCAACATTGCTAACAATAGTGCAAAATGTAGTGGTGGTTCTGTAAACACAGAAAAGCTGTCTGTTAGATAGCAAACTGAGACCAGTCTGTAACCCTGGCCCTAAAATGGGAGCAGTATTCAGTATTGAATTGATTCAGATTGAGCTAGATTAAAGTGGAACATAGCAGAAACCAGGAGCGCATATGTTTCCAGTCACCAAATTAACCATTCTTTCCAGCCCTCCGTTAAACTTTTATTATCTAAAATTTGTGACTTGCAATTGTATTAGCCATAGAAAACCGTGTCCAACAAACAAGTTGTAGTTACTCTTTATATAAGGTTTATGCTTCATTTTTAAGGGGAAAATTATATTTCAAAGCTTTTATGACATAATTCTCTTCCTGGTTTTGCAAAGGGGAATGCACTTACAAAGCTTCTGTTAAATTTTTAATAAAATTATTTTCCATATGTAAAAAACATTTCATTGGGAATTGGTATCATTTCAGAGCTAATTACAGACAGCAAAGATAGCGTATTTTTCAGCCCAGTAGTTTTCAGATGCTCAACAAAAGAGCAAAGTAAGAGCTTCAATAAAACTCAGCAAGGCAAGAAACTGTAAATAATGTGGGAGAAAAAGGCTTGAAATGTCAATATGTTTTGTTATGAGTTTTCCAATTCAGCCCTTCTGTGGTAAGTGAATTATAATGAGAATCAAGACGGCGCCAAGTCTTTGAGAAGCTTGTTGAAAATGTGATTTACCTTTTGAGCTTGTCCCACCTATTATATGAAAGAGTAGCCACTGGGGAAAGGGCACTGCCCAGTCACATAAGCATCTCTCTAAATCCTGTATATGCCTATACGCACACATATTTATAAATATGGTAGTCAATGCTTTCCAAAGTAAAGTTAGTAAATTCATACCTCATCAGTACTCTGTGTCCCTTTGGGATTAATCCATGCCGGGGAGAGGCAGTCTACGTCTATTCACACTGTTTGAATGGCAGAAGGAGAAGGCTGGCTGTAGGCCAGCTCGTATGAGCTGGCTTGTGTCCAGCTCCCCAGGACTCATGCGTTCTGAAGGAGAGCAACTGCACAACATTTGTTCCAGTTCTCCCCTGGGCCTCTGAGACAATTACTTTTTTGGTCATTTTCCACTTCAAAGTGCCCAAAATAATGAAACAGTACTTCAAACCTGACAGAGTAATGTTTTTGTAGGGTGTTGGTTTTTTTCAATAATAATTTGATACTAAGGGTGCTCATTTTGTTCCCTAGAGCAAGGCATGGAATGCACACATTTATTCAGCTTATTAGCCCTTCTTTGCAGACTTAATTAGGTTGCGCTTGTTTAAAGCTAGCTCAGATACAGTGTTTCAGTCATGAAATCCACCATGTTCCCAGAAATTAAAACAAAAGGAGAAGACACTACCCTTCATATCCTGTAGCACATATTCTGCACTGCAGGGCCATCTTGTTGCACGTACAGGGCAGAAGATGAAGCCGGGAGCTACGACCTTCTAGTGCTGTACAACACTCCTTTAGGAGAATGGCTGTTGCCAGAAGTGGCCTTGAGGAAATGTCTCTGTATCATACATCTGTATCTTGGGCTTCCTTTCACTGGGCCTCCTCTACCTAACTGTAGAAACAAGGTGATGATCTTCATTTGCAGATTCCCCAAACTACAGTCTCATTGCAAAACCAAAACCTCTAACCCTCTTCTCAGAGCACTTCCAGACAAGGAAAGGGAGATTAAAAAAAGCAAAATTCAAATAAAATCAAGGCAACTGCTGTATGAAGTACTTTGGGTGAACAGATAAGTGGACCAGCCAGCCAGCCTGCACAGGCTCTACAGTGTCGATGGCGAAAGGAACAGCACCACCAAGAAAAAAAGTGACAAAACAGGAGAGGCTTGTGATATGAACATATGAGTATTGCCTTCCTCCTCTGCTCAGCCACCTGCTGCTATAACACATCTTGGAAATTCATGGCGGTAAGATCCCTACCCCTCTGAAAAATGTGGTCAAACTAGACCCATCAACTCAAGAAGTTCAGAGATCCTTCTCACAGTAATGTAACAACTTCTTAAGGAAGCAGAAACTCAACCCAAAAGGCCAAAGTGATTAGTGTGTTTGCCAGTCACAGTAGGTGCAGGTCTGTCATTTTCCCCACTGCTCATAAATTTCCTTTTTCTCCCTTTCAACTATTTCTTATTTGGGACTTAGTTTATTTATTTACTTGCTGCAGCCAATCTTTTCGCCTTCAACATTTTCATCGTCTCTTCTCAGAGGATTATGTACAAGGAAGATTCCCAGAGTTGAGATACATGGATACGGTACCCCATCCCAGCTAACCCTTCAATAGAGCAAAGGCCCCAGAAAACTGGAATTTAAGACAAAAATTTAGGGAGTAAGGAAGCTCATCCGTTTTAATATGCTTAGAGATGTAAAGATGAGAAGGGATACTTGAAATTTAGGTTTTGCTAGAATATTATATAATTAGACTGGCACAATTTGGGAGCAAATGCACTAAAATTAATGTCAGTATACCCAAGAAACTGAGAGCTGAAGCATGCTTTCAATAATTATTGGGAAAAATTGCCTTCTTTGCATCTCATTTTGTATGGATTAGCCAAGCAATGAAATACAGGAATCAAATATATCCATTAACTGGCCTTCAGAAATTAGCACAATTGATCAAGTGAGATATAACTGACCCTAAGTAATTTTTAAGCTCTGCTTAAAATTTTCCATTTTCTATTAGGTCATGATTCTAAGGCAATACTGTTGAGCCAGACAGGTAAAAGAAGGTGTCCTCAGGTGATGCCAAAAAACAACACAGTATTATTCTGTATGAGAAGGAAAAAAAAAAAATCAAACAGCAACAACAACAACAAAAAAATATCCCCAAAGTTAACACAAAGGAAAGAAAGAAAAGTGGAAAGCTAAACAGTCAGGTTGGGTCAATGCCTGATTCTGGATCTACTGCATGTTAACAAACAGCATGGACTCCATGAGAGCTGCTTATTACTTGACAAGAAATCAAGCTTTCCTGAACACAATTTTCTCTCCTCCAATTTCCAGGGCAAACCTGTTTCAGATCTCCTCCTAGAGAGTGCCTGCACCGACTGCTACCTACATCTTAAACATAGGAATTGACAGTCTCTTGTGTCAGAAGTGCTTCCAGTCCAAGAAGTAATCTGCAGCAACACAATCTCCATCAAACGGGCAACACCAGCTACATCAGGACAAAACAAGTTTTACTAGGGGCAACTATCTAACACAGTGCTCAAACCATTTCCATTAATTTATTTGGGACACTTCCTGAAAGGAGATAGATTATACAGCAGCAAAGAGTTATGATGGTAGATACCACAAAAAAATCAGTTTTAACTAAATAATACCAGGATAAAAAGCTTCTAAGTCACCTTATGATACCCACGGGGTATCAAAGTGCACAACACAGTAACTGTTTTGTTTTTAATATACTCAGTGGAATTATTCTGTGGCATGTCACTGCGTATCACTAGGTAGACAGAAAGCAAGCAAGGTAAAGTGGTGACATGCCTAGGTTTTCTGCAAATAACACTCTGTTTTTGTTGGCAGAATTGAATGGTATTTGTTTGACATTTAATTAAAACTCAGGGCCACTAAACTCAAAGGCCTAATGATGTCACAGCACTTAATTTGTTAGAAAATACACTTCCAGCAGCACTTTAGTTAGACAGTTTAGGAGAAGGAGGGAAAATAAAAGGTCAACAGGAGGATTTTTTGTGATGCTTCTAACTTCTTGCCTTATCAATAAAAATAGCCATTCAGCTTTCTAAAATGGAATGCATGAAAAGCCATGGGCATGAAAATGCAATTACTCTCCTGTAAATTGGTAGCACATTAGTATGCTGGAAAGGAGAAGGAAAGTATAGCTTGGGCTTGGAGAGCCATGAGATTGATAGCCACGAGGAAAATGGTTTCTTTAATTAATTTTCTTCTGAAAATTATCCAGACCATTAAAACTTCTTTAATACTTGCATGCAGTGAGAGTCAGTTCTAACTTATGAAAAGCTGCTGAAACATACAAGACAACACACAGCAAGAAATTCTGAAAGGCAAACTAATTAAGTCAGGTTTTTAATAACTTTCTTATTAACAAATAATCATTTTCTTTGACACTTTTTCCCCCTCGAGAATTGAGAACCGTAACTGCAGGCTAATAGTCATTCCTCCCTTTTTTGATGGAACATTTTAGTATGTTATGTCACTGTCTAATAAATGAATAAGGAAATAAAAATATTGATGCACTAGCATAGAGAAGTGAGAATATTAGGACCAATAATAGCATCTGTAGTTATGCAGACTAAAATGACAATAAACAAAATGTGGTTGCATATGAATTGCTTCCTATTGAGAAGGGAGTGTATTAGTCAACTGGCTTGATGCATTGTGGTTGCACACATGGGAGGGGAACAGGGACCATAATCACAAGAACCACCAGAGACAGCAGCAGCATCAGTATTTAAAAGTGCTCAGGTCAGACAGTTGATAATTTCTTCACAATACAAATTTTGGGCTCACATACAACAAAAATCGCATCCCTGTAACAAATGAATTGGGAAACGTGTCAAAGTCCTAAGCTAGATTTGGTGTACTTCTGTGCTTCACAATAATGCACCTGGTGTAAGTTACAAGGAAAGATCTGCAATTGTCCCATTTCATAGCTCTGATTAGACCTCTTCTATCTCCAGAGCCTCTTCAATCTCCCCTCCTTGTAATTTCAGCAGATTTCTATGCACACCTGAAGCTGGCCATGGAGTACACGGAGAACTCTACCACATTGAGCACTCCAGAGAATGTAGGCGGAATATCTGATCTCTGAATCCCAGTCAGGCTTTGGTAGGATCCAGGAGCTGACAACTCTGAGTACGCCCAGCAGCACAGCGTTAGGCACCTAGAAAAATTTTGTTGATGAGGGAAAGTTTAGCTGTCCCCGGTATCAACTGAGTGGGAGTTTCTAAAGGGCAGTTTTTAAACTTAGCATGAATGTAAATAGCCTGGTTCTTAGTCCAGCCTGAGTAACTATAGCATATTATTTTCTTGCACCACAAAACAGAAATCTTTTCAAAAACATCATTTACTAGATTCAAGTCCCATTTTAAAATCCTCATATGTACCTCCTTTCACTTCAAAAGGTTCAATATCTGTAGTTTTAATCCTGAAGGGGAAAAGAAAATGATACACCACAAAGGAACCGGTCAAAAACCACTATAACAAGCACTGATAACTCAGTTTTGCAAATTAATAAGGTAAGATGGTCTAGCGCATGTTCTAGTCCATCTTAGACCTGCTCCCTAGAAGATATTTTCTGTTCCTGAAACATGTCTTTTTTCATATGTCCCAAACAAAAAAGTGCCCAGACTGGGGTCTGGACTACACTTTCTGTAATATGATGAGATATTTTCTTAAGACCTATAAGCACTATTAGAACTGGCATAGAAATCTTCATACATGCATACATACAATCATACAAATGCAGCCCAGTAGTTTTGGGTATCTCTGATTTTTGGTATCACATACTGCCTTGCAACATAAATCGTAAAACACGCCAAGCAAAAGAAGATTGCATATACTTTCCGGGGTTAGAGGCAGCATCCAAGATCTCCAGCAAGGCATTAGCGGTGCTGCATTTGGGCAGGGGGAGCCATCATTCTCTTAAAGCAAAGTAGATCTAGCACTTCCATATGGTAAAAGGCACAGAGTGATGCCAGCCTGCAGATGACCTCTTTTTAAAAAATACCACTACGAAGGGTTCTCCTGTTTGCTAGTTTCTGAACACAGCAGTTGGCCTAGTTCAAAGACAATACAAAAAAAGAAATCTCTTTTCCTTACAAAATCAAGGTAGACATTTACTTTGCTTTGTGCATTGTGCTACCAAACGCGCCTGGTTTGAAAGGCAGAGCACAGAGAAGTACAGGAACAATGAGAGGGGGAAGAAGTTTGTGGCTCGGTAAAATACAGCAACACCTGTCTTTTGTTCTCCACTGCGGTATGAATCTTCAGTTTTGGAGAAAGATACATGAATAAGTAGTTTGAGAAAGCATAAAGCAAGCTGCTGGGATTGGCTTGGCACTCCTGAGAAAAATCAGTGGTTTGCCGCAGTAAAAGATGAAGATTTCTTTATGTCATACAAAGATAAAGATGCTGGAAGTGGGACGGCTCCCTGCCACATATAAATCAGAAGCTGCCTGTTTCGACCAGAGTGAAAGTTTCAGGCTAAGTGGCAAATTAGGTGAAGGGATGGGGAAGGTCAAATTTGAAATACTGACTTGCTTAAAAAAATAATTTTTAATAATTCTATTTATAACCACAAAAGGGTTTTCATTAGAAGTCCAATTTTATTTCTCTAACAAATATGAAGCATAAAAACAATGTATTACTTATTTTTCTAAAAATAAACATATAAAAACTTGATGTACTAACAGGAGAGTAAACATGTTTGCAGTGCTTCAAATAAAGAACTGGGCATCCAAACGATGGCTTTCTGAAAGATTTCTTTGTGGCAGTAGAAAGGCACTGAAATCATAATTGTCAAGAATTAGCCATTCTTAGTGTGTCACTTTGTGGGCAGAGCTGACTGTTCAAAACAAAGAGGGGTTCCACATATAATAGACCAGGAAAAAAAGCCTGCTCTTGAATGGCAGTGAACATCACAACAGGTTAGGAGAAGTGCAAGGACTGGCTTTACGATCTAAAACAAGATTTTTGAAAATTCCTCATAATTAATAGGAGCTTAAAAGACAAAACAACCCTACCACTGCACCAGACGCCTACAAATATTTTTTAACATTAAACCAGACATCATGATATGTAGTGTTGCTAGCAAAACAGAGAGGTCTGTCTAATTCTTTCTATTTTAAGCCCTTCTTTGCAGTTGATTATAACTTTTCAAAATTGTTTGGACTCAGTATTTCCAATGCTTTCTTTTTACCTTAGGCTGTTTTGTTTTAATTTGAGAATTTAAGCCAACATGGTTCAGCTGGTGGAGAATGTTGTTACAGAAACTATTGCTTTGGAGACTTCCTTCCAGAATGTAGATGAGGCAGTCCTAAGGTACACTAACATTAGCTTTTTGGTTCAAATCCATAGTTACATTTTTGAAACAAATCCTCTATAGTTAGCTTTTATTTGCATCATGAAGAAGTCCCAACACTCAAACTGCAATTGTTTAAGATGAAAGTAAACTCATAAAACAAATTCCAATAGTATACCTAATCCACTTCCACTGCTAAAGGGCCTTCAGTACAACGCACCCAGACAGGAATAATACAAGAAAACCACTGAAACACCTAAAAGAGACATCAGGTCCTCAACACTACCTGTTTGGCTCTCCAGATCCCCTCTGTCATTCCACATTAATAACTGTGGACACAGCCTAACACAGGAACTGGCTCACAGAATAACTTAGCAAACAAGGAAACCACCAGACCTGGCCAAGGCAGCAAGCCAGAAGACTGAGGCTTGTAACCAGTACTGTCCCAGGACCTCCTTGGTGTTTCTCCTGGTGGGCTACCACCAGTGAGCTTCAGAGCCTAGGTCACCAAGCCTGTGCACTGACCTTCCTAGGTTCTTGGCTGTACCAGCAATTCATCATGCAGGAAACCAGACAAACACTATTCTGTGAAAAAAAAAATCTTGGGTTCTGCCAGGATTCTGCCAAAACCCCATTCTCACGCTCCCATTTCTATTTCCATGGACAAGCACGTCCAGTGAAAAAAACTTCCTTTGCACCGTAAATACGAAGTCAGCTTCTATGGCTTCAGCTGCTGAAACATGACATGCAAAGATAGTTAACCACCACGAGAGACAGGGTAACCCAATATGCACACCTTGACCAGCAGCAGCATCTACATGGCATGGTGAATTAATGTAAAGAGCCTTCAAGACAAATCTGAATCTACTTGGTACAGACACGGGAAATAAACACTAGCACCATGAGGAGAGGGGAACACAAACTCTCACTGAAGTCTAACTGTGGTAATACTGAGTTCAAGTGAGGAGGTAGAGGAGCTTTTTATAGGTCAGAAATCTTCCAATATAGGCAAAGTATTTTTCTTTAATTTCATATTCTCATACACCAAAACTGGTTTGATTAAACTTTTGGGGTTTTTTTTCTTGTGATTTCAGGTTTGGTTTTGTTTTGTTTTTTTTTAATAAAAAAGGCTGAGGCAGAAATTCAGCACATCAATTTTCATTCCAAACTGTTAAAGTTTAACAAAAGTTAAAATTAGCCAGGAAAAAAAAAGGTTTTTTAAGAAGTCAGAAGCTGAAATGATAATACCACAAAATGGTGCCTACCTCATTTACATTCTGTAGTGATTAATTTAAAGTATGTATATTAGGCTGTAGTTACACCGGGGTTCCTACTAGCTTTACTTGCACAAAGCTCAGGTTGTCCACTTCAGAAAAGTACTTGTTAAGTATATTGAATGGAGTGTTCTTTGTCCATGAGAGATGTTTTTTCTTTTGTGGCATGGAGGATACAAATGCTGAACTACAATAATAACATAGCACCTCTTCTCCAAGTTATTCCAAAAGAAGACTTATTCCTTTCCATGCATTTCTTTTTTACCCAATTTTTACCCATTGGAAGAAAGATTTCCATTTCTTTTTTACCCAATTTTCCATACATTCTCTTTTTTCTCATACAATTATTTCTAAAATTAAAACTATTCTTTAAGGAATAAATGATAACACCAGGTTAATTCTATAGCATTAATCTTTTTGTTTTGCTGTGTGCACAAGTGGGCAAAGCTATAAAAACAGTGGAAAATAGAAAGTGTACATTTGGATAGTACTTTTAAAGGCTGTTCCAGCCACATGCCTTCTCCAAAACTGCAACCCTCTAATAACCTGCATCAACTGTGTCACCGTCAGACTCACTGTTGAGAAGCAAGGCATGCTGCAGGCAACATGGGAGGGAGAGTAAAGCAGGGATAAAGAGGGGAGGAGAGAGGCAACATCCTCCTTTCTATCCCCCAAAGTCCAGATTCAGCTGATAAAATTGGCCAGATTGCACTAGAGTCCCACATGTCAATGCGGGTCTGATGACACAGCCACACAGCCTGACAAAAGTCCATGAAGCACCTCTAATCTTTCAGAATCAGTTCTGTGTCCCAAGAGTATGTCTTCATGCCCTTATCGCCTCTCTGATGGCTGTCTGAACAGATTTCTTTTTTCATTACAGTGCCTCTCAAAAAGGAACAAGATCAATTTTTGCCTTGGCAACCAAAGCTGAACTTGTCTAGTATGTACAGTATACAACATGCAATCCTGCATTCAAGCACCATCTTGAGATGACCTTAGAAGAAAGCTTAATATGTGCCCAAGTCCAGCAGACTATTAAGAGCCATACGGACATGAAAAGATGGATGAGAGAGAACAATAACCTTGATCCCACTCTCTGACCAGGCAATTTAAGTTAAACTGAGTGAGTCCATTAGACACTGAAGGTTCAAGTGCAAGTGATGATGCACAGCTCCATGTATTCAACACAGGTTCAACAACCTACACAACTATGACTGCCTTGATAGAATTAATTCATAAATGAAGAGCTGAAACCAAGCAAAACAGAGACAACCTTAGTGAGCAGAGGAAAGCCTTTGGAAGGGCACTCTCACAGTAGAGTCTCCTTTGGTTAAAACCATATGTCTATAATTAGTCACTTTGAATCCCTGCTGACCGTAAGCCCTCCTGTGTCTGGTAGCAATACCTCTCACCATTTCAATCCCATAGTGGTAGAAAAAGACAGGTCAGAGGTTATTTGTAACTTCACCACCTTCTGATTGGATAATCACAACATATTAGAGATTATGTTGAAATATCCATGTCTACAAAATGGGGTATGTGGAAATCCCAACCATTACAGAAATCTAAAACCCATCTCTTTAGCACCACAGATGGCACTGAGAGCTTTAGGCCATTCCTTCACTCTAAAACAGCAAAAATAAAAGAACAAACGTGCAATGTCAGCCACACTTCTTAGCATACAATTGAAACATACTTAACATACTAAATATTACCAGATAATATGCCTGATATAAGAAAACAAATTACTTTCAAGATACCACCAAGGCAGAAATATAAAATATTCTCACCTAGAGCTGTCTGAATCTAAGTGATGCTACTGAACTCATCTTTCAAGCAGCTGTGATACTAAGTGGACTATGATGTATTATGTCTCTTTAAAATCACCTCTTGAATCTAACATGACAAAAATAGGTTCTGTGGCATATCTTGTATTACCTTTAGAAGACACTGGATATTTAAAATAAAGTTTACAGCATGGTAAAACTATTATTTCTGGTGCTTCTCACTCCACACTTAAAATTTAAACCATGGTTGGTATTCTATTGAATGTGTTTCTTTTGCCCTTCCTGCTAATAAGCTTTCTGCAACAGTGGGTATCATGTACACAGAACTAATACAAAGTGCATGACAGATCTCATTTGCACAACAGATCCGCAGTGCAAACAAAAGCAAAAAGTCCTTCTCTATTCTTTCTATAAAGGAGAAGGATTCACTAGGCGAATAAATACCATAGAAGTATTTGCATTAACAAAAAATGGATATATTTATCCTTGTATTTTCTCATTCTACTGCTAAACACTTTCAGAATTCCTGGTCTTATTGTGGTGATACTATTTAAAAAAAGGACCAATGCAAATCTGTTCATCTGCACCCCACCAAGAATGCAGGCCTGGTTTCCAGGAAGACAAGAAGGACTATTTTAAGAAACACTTTCATGTGACAGAAGGAAAAAACAGGATAGGAAGGGTGAAAAAAGCATCCAGACAGAGATGAAAGGAATAGATACTTCACAGAACAAGATGCCACTTTTATTTGAATATATCTGACTGAAGCCCTGCCTACTGAAGCAGCCAGCATAAAGGAAAATACATACATTGTTTGGAGGCAATACTTCATGCATACCAACATTTAGCTGAAGCAGATGAAAATAATTTAAAAATTTAGAGGATGCAGAAAACATGAAAGGCACTTATCTCTCTAGCAAGCAGGAAGAATCTGTTAATAAAACCACCTGGTAAGCAGCACTATTCATACTGTAAAGGAAAAAGAGATCCTTAAGTATCTTCACAGATAAGGCTGAACATGAATATCCTCTAGTCTGACCTCCACTCAAACACAGGCCAGAGTTAATTCCTCTTTGAATTAAAATATTGCTCAAAAAAAGAACTTCTAAAAATTACAGAAATACATTTTTTCAGTAGACAACTAACCTACCCACACTAGATTTCCAAACTGAATTTGTCCAAGTTACAGCTCTAGTACTTCTGTTTTACACTATTATACTTTGCTATTGATTTTCTCTTTGTTACGTAACTAACTCTGTCACTAATACTGTCACAGTATCATCTTACTCCTGGGGACAGCCCTAAACCAGAGGAAATGAATAGGTGAGAGAAGAGCCAGTCACTAAACCCTATGAAAAAATCACGTACCTTCCACCACATTGATCACTAGAGAAGCACAGTAAGTAAGAGCTGTTGTAAGGGCTGTAAGACAGAGCTTGTAGGTAATTTATCTTCCTCTCCTCCTCTAAACTGACTACCATCATATCTAAACTCAGCCGCAGCCAGTAATGTGCAGCAGAAATTAAACTCAAATATGTGACTATGATCTTGCCCAGCCTGGCCCAAAAAAAGCATTATGCTTCTCGGTGACTACAAGTCAGTCTGGAGTTCAGGCATGTATTGCAGAAGTCATTGTCTGAGTCTGTTTTATCACCTCAGCACGTGAAAGATCATATACAATGTACATGGATATTTAAACATGGTCTGGTAGAAATAAGCCCAAAACTTCTTTCTGGAGGAATTAAGAAAATGGGGCAGCAGGGGACAGGGGAGGGAGGGTCACAGCGATGGAGAAAAAAAATGAGGAAGAAAAGTAATTTCCATCTGAAATATTTCTAAGAATGTGTTTGTATTTGGGATATGAAAAGGAAGCAGAAGCTACTAGAACCACTTTTCAGCATGCAGAAATACAGTAACACAAGAAGTACACAAACCAGCTTGCTACAATCATCTGACAGCTTCTCAGCTTGACCATAATGAATGTGAGGAATTTTTTAAATTTTCTTTTCACTTCTACTCACCTGCTTCCGTAAACTTTGTGATTACTTTGTTGCCAGTTTTTTTCAATATCCAAAGACAGAGTTGTGTTAAGAATACTTTCAGAGTATTGGTAAACTGCAAATGCCATTTCTTTAAGGTATTGTAACATTTTCCAGGATCTAGCAACCAAGTGTTCTTCCTTCTGATTTTGAAAGGCTAATAGGATATTTTATGCTTGGCTTAACACGCTATTTTGAAGAAATGAAGAAATCTTATCTAAAGGGGGGTTTCTAATGGTTGATACTTTCCAGGAAGAATCCCGAACAGGTTGCATTGTAATCAGAAATAAGCCCGAACCCTGACTACACTGAGGGCACAAGTAACAATTTTATAATAGATGTCTTAATATCATAATAACACGCTACCAGTAACATGCTAAGGAGAAAGAAATAACAATGCTCAACGTTGTAGAGAGAGTATGAAGGATAAGAATCACTGCAGCAACAGTATTGATACCCAAAACTCTATTCCGTTAGCAATAAATCTTGCCTTTTATCTTGGAACATGAATAAGTTGAGCAAAATTTCTACAAACTCGCAGCTTACTGCTATGATAAATAATGACCGGAAACGTAAGTAGACCATAAAGCCAGGTGGACAAGATGATAACTACTTTATCTCCCTCTGATTCTCCAACATTATTCTTAGTAGAGGTCTCAGCAAAAATAGTAGTACGATTAAACGCAGTGAATGAAAAAAAAATTACAGTTGCACATTTTTCTACCCCAGATGCAAAGACTAGTATCATACAATTTTACAACTCAAAGAAAGTGTGATGGATGAGGAGAAAGGTGAATTTTACAGCTCAGTACGAGATGTGCTAAACAACATATGAAGGAATGATGTTGTATTACTAATGGGAGATTTAAATGGGTTATGTACAATGTCTAGAGAACTGCTGAGTGGTTACTCAATATCTGCAATAGTGCATGAAAAGATGAAAAAGTATCAAATGACTGGAAAAAAGGGCTTAATTGTCAAGCTGCCAGAGAGCAGTTCTGCCAGGTTGTAATAAGGAAGTTATTGGGACCCGCTGATTTAAGAATGTCTAGTTTAGTAGCTGTTACTTAATCTCCTTAATTACTGTTGGAAAGCAAAGCATATTACATCATCTAGTTCCTTCCCCCTCTTCCCCAAATACAAATATTTATTGAACATGTCTGCCTTTTCTGCATTTGCATGATCAATTCCACTATTACCATCCAGCAACATACTGATAAAATTGTCAGGATTTATCTTGTTCTTCATATATTTAATCCTCTTATTTTTCTTAATTCTGCTGACTATAAATTTCACTGTCTGTCCTTCCCTTATCAGTTCTCTGCAATTTCCAATTTTTGATTTACATTATTAAATTCCTCTTTCATCCATTTGTTATATACATATATTATTCATAATAGCATTTGCGTCCCCTCAGAGTCACTTTCTAATCAGTGTGACTCACACTCTGCTGTGGCTTTTTGGGCATTTACTAAAGTGAACATTTACCAATTGCCATTCCAATTTTTGGTCAGAATTGTTTTCTCTTTTATTGCAACTGACCCTTCCGGGGCACAAAGACACAGGCATTTGGTATCCAGTCTGTGTGTATAAAACTAAAATCAAATCAAGTTCATTTGCACCAAAGCTACCAAGGCATTTTAAGACCGTGACCAATTCTATGATACATCAAAAGGAAAGCCTCAAACTTTGCACAACTCTTTGAGTTAAGAAACAGCTAGTTTTATTTTGTTATGTTGAGATATAACACTGATTTGGGAAAATCATAATCTGAAATTTCATAAATTCAAAGATTACAAGGTTGGCAGGATGGTTCATTTGTGCTAATTCAGATGGAAGTCAATCACCATATTTCAGATGAGATTTCACAGGGTACTTTGGGACATACAGAAGAGAAAAGCAGACTGTAGAAAATAAGCAAGCAGCCAAGCTTTTCTTTCTGTCCACATTTTTTCTGATCCCTAGGCACAGTTTCAAGTCCAGTGAAGCAGCAGCATTTTAATTTTAAATCCAATTAGACATGGCCATTTACAGAAACCAAAGTTTTATGTACCCCACAGGGGGGTAGCTTTACTAAGCTGCCTCCTGTAGCTTCTCGTAGGAACACTACAGCACTGTCCTCTGGGCCAGTGTTTTAATAACACTGCCTTGCTGAGTCTTGCAGGATTATTGGTCTAATAGATCCCAGTTATGACCAAGTCCTGAGGCATAACTACCTCTGACAGACACTGTAGGTATAACTTAGACACATCTTTTTGCTTATTCAATAGTCTCCTTTCATACACTTCCCCCAGTAAAATCGATCTTTTGTTACCGTAATCATTGCTTCTTTCACCTACCTGTATCACAGGGCATTTATGTCATGTTCAGAAAACAAAGGAAAAATCTGACCATCTAAAGAACTCAAAATGTAACAACCTAAACAAAATCAACTTCCCGAGGACGTCAGAAAAGTAAAAATAGGATCTTTTTCCCATGTTTATTCTCTGAAATCAGTGGGACACATATGTATCACACAGGGAAGAAGAGGAAAGTCAGATCAACAAAACCTCCTCTAGGATGATGAATTTATTTCATCAAAACACAATATGAAACTTGGTTTTGCAGGCAAACATAATAAATCCCTTCATCTAGATACACCAAAAAGTTGACAAGAGAAAGTGCCATGTTTTAGTTCATCAGGGGAGCCCTCCTTAACTGTAGCATAGGCCGTAATGGAAGATGTTCTACTGTAATGCTAGACCTGAACACAATAAAACCTACAACACTGAAAGGAGATAAGAAAAGGGTTTGCTTTAAAACACTGATTACAGAACAAAGATAGATCCTATGGAAAAGGTATGAAGCTCCCTAGATGCACAGAATGACAGTGTCAGAGGAAGAATATTACCTTCCTGTTATTTCAGATTATATGTATGTATACACACATTTTTGCATAACACTCAAACATTTCAAGAAGTTTTTAAATATTTAAAGTATCAGGAAAACTCAAATACCACTATTCAAGCAACAGTGCAGATATCAATTACTTCTAATTACACACGATTTTTGATCAATATTAAGAAGGGGCAAATGACTAAATATATGACTGATTATAGCACTGATGGGGGACACGGCTGGAAGACCTTAGGTGTACTATTACTAACTGCAAACCTAACAAAACCTCAAACAAGTTCAAACATAAACCAAGTCTTTCTTATTTAAAGACATCCTTTTGCATATCATTTCAGGGGCTGTACCAATTTCCACACCACTCTCTCAGGAGAGTATCTGGAGAGTGCAGCACTGGGGAAGGACAGGAACAACTGAGAGATTTCATCTTCCTACAGAACATTAAGTGAAGCAAAATGATAACTTCTATCTAAGCTTAGCTAAAGAAAGCCATACCTTATGGAATTACCTTCAGTTCTGGCTAGAGGTATATTTTATATTTGTTTGTCTCAGAACATTCTGTTCTTTTTTTAGTAGAGTATCTCAAGGAATCCTTTACTTCTTTCAGAAATTGAGAGATGCTAAATCCTTTGCCAGTCCAAAACTGATTATCACACAGAGACAGGCAAGAGCTTGCCTAGGTTTTTTGTGGCTTGGTTTTTGTTTTTTTTTTTTATTTTGCTTTAGCATGTCTCAAGATATATTTTACCATATATATATATATATATATATAAAAGAATAAGTAAATATTAGTTTAAAAGCTTGTCATAGACTTTCTATATTTGATGCTATTCCCACAGAGAATTATATTAGCTCTTAACACAGAATAGTTCCAATTTGTTCCCTGCATTGTATTAATCAGCACTTCAGGCAACACAAACGGAAATGGAGCCGGTAACAAGACTTACTACACTTCCTTTGACAGACATCCCATTGTCTACTACAACTCGTAGTTTCGTAACAGCACATCACTTTCCCTTGTGAAATTTCAGCCACAGATTTAAATTTTCAGACTGATATTTCTCCTTCCTTGACAGTTGTGTCTTTTCAAATATTTATAGTCACTTGTGTTTGTCACATACCCAAAATGTATGCAATGAGAGTTAAAATAAAGACATTGATTCAAATGCTTCCAAATATTTGGATGTTACAACTAATGATATTACTTCCCAAAAGCACAACTACTCCATCACTCATCTTTAAAAAGAGGGCTTGTAGGCACTTCTGAACTGTCTGGATTCTTAGATAATTCTTTCATGTGTTCCTAAAGATCTGACCATACAACCATCTGATCAGCTTCACCATAGTCTCTTCTCCCACCATGCATCAGTACCAGTCAGCTGGATTTTGACTAGGTCGTTACCCAGCTTTTCATGAGGAGGAAGAAGTTCTGACCTTTGTATACAAATTTAATTGTCAAAGTTTAAGACTTGAAACTACTACATTTAGTGTTGGGTGAAATTTTGCTCTTAAATCCTGAAATGACAAATACTGTAGAAATCTAAATATACCAATAAGAAGATTTAAAATCCCACAGATTTCAATAACACCACATTTTTCTGTAAGCAACGAAATTATTTAAATGTGCGTTCCTAAAGTCTTGCTGTTGATTGATTTTGGTGTTTAAGAAAAAATAATTTCCAACTGAAGCCATTCCCAACACACGGCATACAAGCAATCCAGATGGATAGGTTGTTTGGCATCTCATAATACCTACTTCTCTACTGGCACATTTTAAGAATCTTCCTTCTCTACCTGTCTGTCTATTTTCACCAGCCTTGTACGCACACATAAATTAATTTTTTTGAGACCCTTATTTCTGCCAACTTCTGCTGAAATTATTCAGTGGGTTCAATAATTTTTGAAGGTGTAAAATTGGTAACTCAAGGGAAACAGATTTGGCTATTCATATTCACATACACAGAAAGTTTAATCACTTAGCTCATATCTGCA
This sequence comes from Larus michahellis, assembly GCF_964199755.1. Taxonomy (NCBI): domain Eukaryota; kingdom Metazoa; phylum Chordata; class Aves; order Charadriiformes; family Laridae; genus Larus; species Larus michahellis. Next base: position 71,116,269 of record NC_133899.1, read on the forward strand.
TGGAAAAATGAACTAAAAAAGCAGCAAAGAATGAAACAATTCAAAAGTTCTACCTAGTTGCTCAGCGTAGTGTACAAGGGAAAAATTGGCTTTACTGGAAGTCCAGAGATCGATGCTCTTTGAGACACTCATTATGTACATTATAACATAGACTTCCATGTTTTGTACAATTTCTTGAGGTAACTCAGTTACTGGTAGCAGTCTAATTACAGAAGTATGGAGTTCACAGTTCACCATCCGTTAAATTACCCTTCTTCCTACAGCTGAATTAGCTCATTTAAATCTAACTTGGATAACCTCAGTATCAGTATGAACTGAAACATTTCTTTAGCTGTTGATGAAGAAGCAGGGTAGATTAGTCAGAGTGGCCTGGGATTTTGGTCATTTAGGGGGGTTACATGGTTTTCTAAGTAAACAGTACAAACCGTTCCTTCAATGACCTCTAATTCTCAGAAGTTTTTAAAAAGGTACAGAAAAAACACTGTCAAAGATGGCCAGTACCTGTGACTTACTCCACAGTGCCAGATGCAGAAGTATGACTCCGATTTGTTTGCACCACAGATTTCTTTTAGAAAAGTACCACACAAAGGTCTGAATTGTGTCTCTCTGCTACTGCAGTTAAACTTTAGAATGTATATACAGTTACTTCATTTATTATGGACAGGGTAACAGCTGGTGCTACAAAAATCATAGCTTCTTAAAAATCCAGCCACCAGTGAGAGCCCAGAGCTGGCTGATGCTGCATGTGCTGCCTGGAAAGCCTGGCAGTGGCTAAGAGCAAGAGTACCAAAGCATGGGCTCATCCGTGGGGACTGTCGTGCCCCAGTACTGTTGTTCAAACACACACCACAGCACCTGTTCACTTAGCTTACAACCATTTATTTGTACTTCTGGCAAATCTACCCTGCCCAATTTTACCTGTCCAGATGGCACAGACTATAAATACAGGATACACAGCATTCCTACATGGGGGCAATAAGGTTAGCCAGTGTGAATCTGCACATTATTTTCACAAAATGTTCTGGAAGATGATACCGTTACCTATAAATGTTTACTGTTTCTCTTTAGGGTTCATTCCAAATTTTGGAGAACATTAGCACTGAAGCTATGGAAAATCAGTTTATCAAAACATACACACTGAGAATCACCAATGCATCACGTTTAAAAGGACAATGCTCCTCTTCCCGAATACACTGAGACAAAGCTTGCGTTCTAGGAATTTTTTGACCAAATATCTAGAGTTTTGATATACTGAAGAAATGCTAATAATTATTTTCACTGTTACACTGGGTTCTGAAATAACTTCTCCAGAGATAAAATATTAATGAAATATTCCCAAGCCTACTTCTTCCGTCAACATATATTAAACAGTTAATAAAAATAAGTATATAGTACTGAAATAAGACACACTGTGAATTCATAATGAATGAAATATGAGTAATCTAATAAATCACTATCATTTAAAACACTAAGTCAAGATAACGATGGACTAATCAAACCCTCTGCATACTCAGGTCTTAGGACTGACAGACAGCTTGCACGAGGTGATGTTATGGTTTGGAGCTATCAACAAGATAACAAGAAGATGACTGCCCTCTACCCCTCCTTTGAAATTGTAACAATAAAAATGTGGCATTTGCCTATTGTAAGATTTGAAAGAGGATAAATAAAGGATAGCACTAAGGATATTTGTCATCCTCTTATATTTATAGAAAGTTACTACTGGATTTCTCTATAGTAACCTGACAAATGTTTCACAATTGCTATGCAGCAACAATGTCTAAAAGAAAGAAATGAGACAATTTTCATTTGTAGAGCTTTGTTTCTTTGCATTTCAGCTGGAATATTAATACAGTTGTGATTACTGCACTGGAAGAGGAGAAGGCAACAGAACCCAGCCAGGATACGGGACAAGACAGGGAAAAAGGAAATGTATCAGCTTCAGAAGCTAGGAATTGACAGTTCCGAGCGTAGAGAGTCTTGAAAGAGATTAAAATAGTACTGCAGTGGAGAAACGAAAAGGTCTAGCATGACATTTCATGGTTAGGGTTAGGATTCAAAGGGGGAAAATTGGGGGGGGGGGGGGCGACGGGTAAAAGTCACCAAGATTCTTGAAGAAACAACGTCATACCAAGTAGAAAGTAGCATTATTGACACTACTGGAGAATGGAGAAGTGCCACTGCTAGTAGTACAGCCATCCAAAGGACTGTACTCTTCACTCTGATTCTCATAAAGATTCTAATATATGTTCCATATTAGTAGGTGTCTTACAATCTTCTCTTCAAAAAAAAGTCTGATAGGATTCTGTCCATTGGACCTTTTTCTCCATAGCGTTTCCTATACTCCAGAGTTTGAAAGAATAAATGGAGTTTATGTACCAAGTACATGAAAGTAACATTTAAATTTGAATGAAATAATTTATTTGTTGCAATAGGAAAACATTAAAGCGTATGAATTCTTGCAATTAATTGTGACTGTCTGGATGCTAAGTATCTTCCTGTGCTCTTTCAAGTTTGGTATCACTTCATCATCTAGCAACTCAATCCTGTTTCCATGGTAAAAAAGAAAAGGTCAGTTGCAAGGTGGATTGGTCATTCTTGACTTTATTTAGGCTGTCTGAAAAATGCTGCAGAAAACACTAATGGAGATTTAGCATAGTGAGGAAAATATAAAGCAAATGTAAAATAATAATGTTGGTCAACTGACAAGCCACAAACCTTCATTTAACACACAAAAAAAATCAGTGCTGAGTTCATAATATTTTATGAAACTTTAGTTTCTCTTTCAGTGTGAAAGTGATATGAAAAAATTAAGCCCAGCAGCAGCATGGAACCCACATGATTTCTCAGTGCTGATGTTTAAAAACGTGGTTGTGTCATTTTTGTTATTTAAATCAGTAATTGCAACCAGAGCACTTTTTTTCCCCCCTTAGGAAGTATCAAGAAACACACACAGAGGAAAGAAATATCAGTCATTATTTTGTTATGTTTGACAATACCTAACATATTCTGAAAATATCTGGAGCGGCACAAATGACAGGCGATATACTGCTGACTAGACAGACCACTTCCACTCATAAAACTCGATGCTAAATAAAAATTTGGTGTCATTCTGAAGCCTCTACTCCAACCTGATTCAAGAGAATCTTACTGAGTTCAGTAAAACATTTAAACAACTAGGTATTCCTACCTGACCCATCACAGACAGAAATTTAGCTAGAGACAGGGAAAGAGAAGGTAGAGTTTACTGCCCAAAAAGAAAAGGAAGGTATCAGAGGCAGGAAGTGGAAGTGTGCATGTAACCAAAGCATTAGACATGCAAGTGCTGAGAATTAACGAATTAGCCCCAGACAGAAGTCAATATTCCTCTGTTGGCTCATATAAAACAAGCAATACGTGCCAAAATAGTGATCAGCGAGGTCTAAAGCATACTCGTGCAAGCTTTAAAAAACCCCAGCAATTTAATAAGACTGCAACAAGTACAGTTCACATGCCATATCAGATTCCCCAAATCTTATTTGTGGATGTGTTGGTTTTATCTGCGATGGAGTTAATTTTCTTCACAGTAGCTTGTATGGGACTATCTTTTGGATTTGTGCTGAAAACAGTGTTGATAATAGAGGGATGTTTTAGTCATTGCTGAGCGGTGCTGAGCAGATAAATGTAGGTGGAGTCTAGGGATGTTGGAGGTTTGTTCTTGTCACATTTAAAGTTTCTTCAAAAAGGAAATTGTCCAAACTGGGGATGACACACTAATACACTAGCAAACTGTCACTCTGATGCGTTACTGAGAAGGAAGTCACAGTTTTGCTCCCGAAGTCTGTCTGATTTGCCTCACTTACACAGTCAGTGTTGTAAAGTTTTCAAAAGTCCTGTTTAGGGAAGAGCTTTTTTCTGGTGCATCCCACCAGGGTTAGAGAAGAATGGAGAGAAACTGGTTTCATCTTCATCAGAGTCACTAGCAGAGTTGTCCAGGAATATTTCACTCCATTATTACTCTTGCCATTAAAAGGACTTAAAGATTTTAACTTACAGTTTCATTTCGCAGGTGCTACCTTTGTCTAAATTTAAGGTAAGAAGTTGAAAACTTGAAACCGCAGGATAACGATCCACTAGTCTCTTCCAAACTTTAAAAAGCATGCAGATTCACATGCTTTACTCAATGTCTGGAATCTGCTTTTATCTGAAAACTGTAATGCTTCATACAAAGAAGCTTACTTCATCATAGGAAGTACAACCCTCTCAGAATACACCACAAAAATGGTGGAAGTTTGCTCTTTGGTACTACCTGAGGTAACTACTCTTGTGACCTACTCAGGGTCCTGGAAAAAAGCAAAATTACAGACTCCATCTCCCAGCTTGATTTGTTTGGTTGTTGTTGGGTTTTTTTTTCCTTCTCATCCCAAACCCCTTACCTGTTCCTTTTTTGATAACATCCCTTCTCATCAAGGACTCCTAGTATGCTTCACCTCTTAGACCAGTATCTGATGATTCCCCCAGTCACCAATGAATGAGACTACTAACAGGAAGCTCATCCTACCAACTTCTCTAAGCTCCAGCATTAGGAACCATGTCTTAAGAAACATCATGCTATTATTTCTTGGTACACTAACATACCCATCATCAACCTTTCTCTGGGTAGCTCTTCTGCAGACAGTTATAATAGGAAGCTTCTACTAAATCCACAGCTCCTCTAAGGTTTCTGCTTTTTAAAAGCTACATACCAACACAACCTCCCCACCACTGATTCATCTGCTCCTTATGTCTGCTGCAGCTGGCAGGGATAATGCTAGCCTCGCAGCGCATATTAAGGGCACACTTCCCACCCTATCCAGAGTTCTGGATGTTTGCTTTATGTGGCTTTCTCTGCTGGCTCTCATAGTGCTAGCAGTGGTATGAAATCTGGTAGACCATTCCTTCAGTCTACTTAACTATTGCATTGGTTTTTAAAAAATTTGTAAGATTCCCTGGTAGTCCAGCTAATCTGCTACCTGGAAGACTGAATAATCAGTTTATCACAGTCTCAGACGTGCTGAAAGCACTTTTCTGATTTTGAACACATACTGCCTTGAACGTTGCTGCTTTTGTTTCAGACTGGAAGAAGGGCTCTTTTTCCAGCTGCATCTATTTGTGTAATAACAGACATTACCTTTTTCAACAGACCTTGCCTTTCTCTGAATAAACAAATACTAAGCTGTTCAATTTTACAAAAATCTTAGTAAGAGCTTTAAAGGAGTGAATCAAATACACATTACCATGTCCATTTTAAATGCTAAAACTGTACTAAAATGAAGATGTCCAATTAACAGAAAGTGAACAAGGGGAGTTGTTAAAATAACACAAACACAGCATGAGATCCTCCCTAGTAGCTGTGAAAACAAACAAAAGAAAACACAGAAAGGAATCCATTTAGCCTTCTTTGTTCAAATAGTATCTTCAGGAATACAATGAACTATGCTTAAGTCTGGAAAGATGTATATTCTAAGTTAACTGAACTTCAAGTAAGTGTCACAAAGGTGTTTTTTGAGATTTAATAGGCAACTCAATATAAAATGCTGCATATGTATTAATCATCCCACAAGGAATATTGGATGCGTAAGATACCTTCTAGTAGTTAGCATATATTCTACCTGCTTCAGGCATATGCAGTCACATCCCACTCCATAGGGCTTACCCACTGTAACACAGCATGAGCTCAGTGAGGTATCGTGATTCACTGGAGAGCACACAGTCTCCAGTGAACAAACTTAAACCGACCACTGACTCATTGTCTGACATCAGGCAATTTTCTTTCTCTCCCTGTTCCCTCTCTCCATGAATAAATGGGATTAATGGCAAAATAAATGCTACTAATAGCCCTTTGTTTTATTCTATAAATTATAGCATCAATGTTCTCCTGTATCACCACATCACCTTTTAACAGCTGCACTGCAGGAAATCCAAGCCCTGGCACAACACATATATGTACATATCACTGCTACTAGTATGTCCAATTAAATGTTGATTATCTAAAACTTCAGCTTGTAATTGGTTTAGAGGCTTATAAATTAAAAAATTGAGATATCGCCCCATTCTTTCTGAAGTGCTCAAAGTTATACATATGCTATATCATATTGAAGCATAATTAAAAGTGTCTTTAAAGTCAATATAATGAAAAACAATTGCTCATGTCAGGAAAAGTTGGATATTAAAGGAGAGTGAAATAACAGGTAAAGCATCCTCCTGCCCAGGAATAAGGGTTTATCTCTGAAAAGCAAAGGAAAAACACATCTTTCTTTCAGCTATTTGTAGAGTTAGCTTTAAATGATTTAGAGTTGTTAGACGAAGACAAAGGCAGACGTGCTCGTCACCGCAGCAGAAATATTGCAACAGATACGTAAGAATTCCTGAAAGGAAATACCAAACGCCCATCAACATTCTCAGGACAAGATCCAAAGCAACAGTTTCCAATCTATATCTGTGCTATATATGTATGTATATGCATAAATATATAGAGAGAGTGTGTGTATATACAGCTATTAATTCTAGAAATGGATGAACACAACTTCAGACACTGAATGTCTGTTCAGAAGATTAGATTCTATTTGTACATGATCTATACTTTGAAAGCTATTACTAGTCCTCTCTGCTATCCTGAATAATGTCTTCTGTCACCAGTTGTTTTCAGTTTTCAACCCTGAACAGAATAGGCTATAATATTACCTCATATCTAGCAAGCGACCATTCAGGTTAAGCACTGACCTCCTAATGATAACCGTGGTATGCATAGGTGATGTAAGGACCCAAAAGCATGACAGTAATCAGAGAAATATAATTTTTAAAGACAACACTCTGCAGAAAATGGCAACAGATAAAAAAATCTAGAAGCACAGTATTCAAAAGCCCATTCCACTATAAACTGACTCTGGTTCCACTAAAAGACTACTTCACCATTTAATCTATATATAACAAATTCGATGTGTCAAGTCAGACATCAATTAATATATTTAGAAAGCAACATCATATAATCTTAGCTAACTGATATCTGATTAAATTGCTATGTTTTTCCGTTATGCTAAAACATTTTGGGATACACCAAAAATACCTACACTTTCAAGGGTCTGTAATTTTGACTTAATTACATAACAGCTAGCTTTGCTGTCTATGCCTACTGTGAACAGTCACTTACTGTTTCTCATAGCAACCAATTTGTATTTCATAATGTAGCTGAATGACTTATTAGCCCTAAATTAAAAAGCTATATTTGATACATGCAAAAGCACATAATAATAATAATAGTTGTTGATTAAATTAGTCAGCTTGGTACAAAAAAGACTTGAATCACAGGATCTGACACATCAGAGAAAGAAAAAGACATATTATTTCATCTAGTGCATCTACCCACTGATGCATAATTTATCTCAGAATATATTTTGAAGTTTTTGTCTAGCCTAATTTCAAATGTCTCCAATAATAATACTTCCATTGCTTTCCTACAAAGCTTTTTTCAGAGAAAGTTTACTTGAAGTGATGTTTAACTGAACTAACCTAAGAAATCCTTTGTGTTGCCATTTATAATCGTTAGGTACTAATAGAGAGTAAAAGCCTCATTGTATTGATCCCCCGTTTCGTCCTATTTTTTCATATATACAAATATTGGTTAAGATAATACAATATATATATCGATGACATGTAGATTTTGGCTCCAAATTACTGACAAGGATGTTGAAATTGCCAGCAGATGAGTATCTGTCTTACAAATAAGCTCTAGTCCTTTACTTTGTCACTCTCTAAAGAGATCATAATTGAAAGACCTTAATTCATGATGAAAAAAAGAATTTACAATAAACAGCACAGTTTGGGTAGTGTTATTTTAAAGGAAAGAACACAGAGCATTAAACAAGGGAGCTGTGAAGGAAAAGGGGTCAGAACAGTTCACCCAGGCAGCAGACAAAAAATCTCTAGTCAAAGCTCTCATTAGAATAGAGATACGTTTTAAATCTGAAAAGTGACTTTGCCAAATTATGTTCTCTTAGTCAGATTCTTTTATGTACAGTCCAAGAGATCTCTTTTGACAAAGATCTATATCTCTGAAAGAATGTAAATACCTGAAATTACAAAGATGCCTAACTCGTTAAAATATGTAAACTTCATAACCCTCACTTCACACCTTAAATGCCCAAATTCTTAGGAAAACAGAAGGTTCCCCACCTTCTGCTAACAAGTTCCCTTATCTCATGTTAAATCCCCCAAATGTCCATGTTCCCTGAATGACCTTATTTGGTAGGTTCATTAAAATACTATCTGGCACACAGTGATGAAAGCAAAATGAAAACACAGTACCCAAGTATCTTCACATGAGGAGATTCAGGCTCATCTCTTTCCTCTCTTAAGAAAGTACCACACACACACACACAACAATAGAGGCCAGTAAAAAGTTAAGGGAGAGAAGAGCACTGTCGTGTGGGATAAAGGATGCCTCAGTTCTCTCCTTGAAGGCACAGTGCTTTACAAAGAGTTCAAGATTCACTGGAGCTTAGTAGGAGCCATAATTCCCTACGCGGGAGGTCCAGACATGAGAGAGAGAGAGAAGTCCTTGGCCTTCATCATAGCACCAAAACCTATTTCAGTGATAAAGCCAATGATTGCTTAACCTAAAGTGCATAAAGCTGTCCTGGGAGCAATGGTTCGAGGCAACCACACTTCTCTGTCTGGCGACTCTCCATAACAGTCTGTAATAGATTCATAGCCCTTAGATCTTGTAAATGGTGCTGCTTTAACAGGAAGAGAGCATTTACACCCTGCACAGAAATAGCTGATTAGGACACTTTTCTGGAGTTAAAAAATGTTGATTTTAAACCTTCCAGATGGAGGACAGCCTTGAAACTGAGTACCTGAATGACTGCTGTAATTGCCATGTTACTCAATAAAAAAGTGGTAATATTAAAAGTGCTTGTCTCCGTAAGGTGCACATCTTGAGAGTACGCTGAATATACTTTAGATATAAAGAGAGAATGGCAAGGCAGAATGGGCCAGTTTGAAACAGGAAAGTCCAGAAAATTAAGCTGGGCAATGGCAGCATTCTTCTGAAAAGTGAACTACTGCAAGATTGGAGTGTGTGTGAAGGAGGGCAGCAGGAAAATTAGACCATACGATAATAGCTAGGGGATTTTTAGGAATATTAATAGCTTTTAATGATATTCTTTTCCAATTGATTTTATTGTACCTATTTTGTGGGATAAAAGAATCTATCCCTGAAACAAACAAACCAGCCAAGATAAACATTTAGACATAAAGACTGCTGCAACAAATAGCTCCAATGTCTCCGCTCAAAGTCAGAGGAAATAGCACAGGCACAGCAGGTCATGTGGGTCCATTATTCAGTGAGAGCTGGCTCCATGTGTGGTTTATAGAGGGAAGAAAGTCTTGATCTCATCTTGACTTTGTACACCCACCTCAGAAGAAGGCCATGCAGTCTAATCAGAAAGCTAAGCTTATATTTCACACTTTAAAATACATATCATAGATGGCTCCTCCCAAATTGTAAGCTTCTGTGAATCCCTTCTGAAGTGCCTGACTTACCCCATAAACTGTACCGTTCAGACATCTCACTCAGGCCTGTGGATGCCACTCTGAGAACCAGCTGAAAGCACCACCAAGCATCACAAATTGCATTTCTCTGTGCATTAATTCCAAAGTCTTTACTATAGCTAATGCTGAAGTCTCACCCTAGCTGATCGCCAAAGGACAAGGAGATAGGCTTTCTTACTGCACATCAGCAAAAGAATTCATAATTACATTCGCACTGCCAGGAATCCTGCCCTCAGATACAATTACTTAAGACATTTGTGGAAAGGAGTTAATACAGTGACTCACGACCAGGTTCGGTCCAGCTGGATCTTTAACAGATGATACAGTGCAGGGCAGAAAGAAAACACAACAATTGTACAACCTGGGTTGTCTGCAAAGTCTGCAAAGATGAAAATTGTAAAAAGATTCGTCCTCTCCCCCAGCAAAAACTTTCTGCTTGTAATTGAGAAAACCTAAACTGAAAGACAACAAATCTGAAACAAAATCAATATAACCTTATAGTGTGATTTATAATGAGACACTTTTCAAAGGAAACTGGCACTTTAAAAGCCAGGCTGTTCTGTGATTAAAGATTTTCACCATGGAAATGGCTGGCTGAGAAGTGGCAGGTTTACAGGGTAGGCAGTAATCATTCATTAGGTCAAAGCCAAACTTAATCCAAAATTACTTTCTCAGATAGTTATATAGCCCATTTGAAGCAAGATTTTTGGGCTTACTATCAAGGGAATTCTTGTCCACAGAACCAAACTAGCAATCTTACCTTAAGCAAATACTGCCCTTCCTCCCTGTCTAAATCTTAAGTACAAATTTAACAACAGGATACTACACTTGATTATTTGATTTACTATTCAAATAAAAGGAGAAAAAACCTCACTGCATTTAAGTGGGGTAATTCCTGCAAAAATCTTAGATTTTAGTAAATGATTCAGAGGGTTAAGATTCCATTATATTTGGGGGGTTTTAGACTTATTTTCTCCTATGGATAAAAACATTCCAAGTATCTTTTATAATTAACAGGTGGCTCTTTATAGCAAAAACACTAAAACAGAAGTAGCAACAGCTGTGAAGGAGGATATCAAAATCAAGAATATTAAGATGAAGCATCATTTGTTTTTATAAAGAGATGTTTATTTTGTGATAATGGATGCAATTAATAGCAGCATATGCTAGAGTGTTCATAGAATCAGTAATTAATGTAGCATTAATTTCAATGGCTTTTTAAATGCATTTGCAATGCTACACATATTCAGAACTGCCATCAAACACAAACCAACTTGGTTAATAAATCAACAGCCTCAATCATATTTTTCTATAACATGAATGTTACAGGTACTTCAGCTAAAGCCTGATTTTAATAGTAATAACAGAAACAAGTGCTTTGTGCTTCTAATTGAATAGTTTAGGCATTTAAAATGTTGATCATGGGGAGTGAGTGGTAATTATTTAAGTTAAGAACAGCTGTTAACTGACATCAGTAATGTTCATCTACCTTAATTTATGCGTGTAGCAATATGGCTGTTTTCAGCAAAATTTAAATTAAAGAAAACTAGATTTAAATCTAACAGTAAAGATCATTGCATGAAAAATTATACTGTACTGAGCTATAAACTGCATGTCCCCATCGGAATAATTGGAGCCTTTAAAGTTTAACTCTACAGTTCTCGGGTAGTAGAGTGAGAATAATTAAACCTGTAGCCATCTAATAATAATTAAGACTTTGTGCTTCTATAATGCATCTATTAAATGGTCTCAGTGGTCCTTACAAATGTTAATAAATGAACTGAAACACACTGAGAGGTACAGTAGGTTAGTAAGGACTCGTTCCCATCATATGGATGAGAAAACTCAGGCACAAATGCAGTGCAGGGTGGTCTGAAAATTAATATCTTGATAAGAGGCTACAAGTGGCTGCAAAGCAGTATAACTTCCAGTGCCTCGACATTTACTGGGTGTGCAAAATACATGTAACCCACACTGACTTGATATGCTGTGGAAGTTGAAATCATATCCTGCTGTAAACACAAAGGTATTTCTCAGGAGGGATATCTGCGCTCAACCTGGACTAATGTCAGTGAATTATGTAGTGCATTGGTTCTTTTTTTTTTTTTTTTTTTTTTTTGAGCAAAAGACTCCTGTCGGCCTTCAGCACTCCTCTGGCCTGTCATGTATCCTCAACTGCAAATTCTGCACAGAAAACAGTCAAAAATAACACTTACTGCAAAACACTCAAGCGGCAGACCATGCACTATGGCCTTAAATATCAACAACAGCCCAAATAAGAGTTTGGGACTCCCTTTTAAAGGGTAAGTTCGTCTGTGTGTGGTGAGGATCTCTTCCCTACAGCCAGTTTCCCCCCACCTCCCCAAAGTCTCCCTTTTCCTCCACCTTTCCACATGGGGCTGTCTGCGAAGAGCAGTCATAAGACTCCAGCCTGCAAACAGAAGCTAAAAGTAGCTGTAACATGCCCTGAAAAATCAGAAGAAATCCCCTGTGTAAGGCCCCTTACAAAGGCACCTGTGTGTTTGAGAAGTGTTTGGCAGACAGGACAGGTTAGTCTAGAACTGTACGACGACGGTGGAGTCCATGCTCTCCAAGAGAGGCAGCTAGAACCAGTGGTTACATTCTTTTGAGAAGTAGACTTCTCAAAAGTCTCAAAAAGTCCACTATTCATTAAGTCAGCGTAGGCTTTTCATCAAATCCAGATTAATAGTTAATTTATCCAAAATGGTTTTTCACAGGAATCGCTTCCATTTTGCCCAGGTTTTATCTAACCAGATCTGGCAAGCAGATATTAATTCAAAAGCAGAACCAGCAATGAAACTCATGTCTCCTCGTTGACAGGTCTACATCCGGGTTCACAAATCACACTTTTTTTCTTCTCTGAGCAGGTCTGTATTCTGCCAATTTAAACTAGTTTCTGGAACTCCCTCAACAGATAATGCCCATCATACTTGGCACCTTGACAAGGGTCACACCCTGGACATACAATGCCTAAGCAAAACCAACTGCAGTGAAATCCTGTCTACCAGCAGATATCTAGAGCTCATTTTCTCTATAGTGCAATCAGACTAGTATTTAAGCAGAGAATGTTTCATGCCCAAGTCTCCAGAGCTTCCACATGCAGGCATCAAGCCATGGAATTTTGACCGCTGTGAGACGTAGATCGAGTAGGAACAGAGAAGCTTGAGTTGCTCTGTGGCCAGTCTGATAGGGCTGAGGTAGCTCATGAGTCCCAAATTATTTCATTCTAAGAAGCAGCAACTCCTGCCTACGACTACAGCTGGGGAACCAGTTTCTGATGTAGAGCTGTAATAACTCACACTAAATGCTTTCTTACTCCCAGGGAGGCAACAGACACAGAGAATGATGCCTTTTTTTCTCAGCAAGACATTTTTATCATGGAAAAGATCTTTTCTTAAATTTTTTGAAGGTGATGAGGGCTTCTGATTCAGAAGCTTCAATGACTCAGGAATTTAAACTGGGAGAAGTTAATAAATTCCTTTCATGTCTGACACAAACTACATTTCTACTCTGGATTTTTTTTTCCTTTTTTATGGTGAGGAGAGCAGTAATTTATTAAATTTCATGTTACCTTGTATGAATTGAAGTAAAAGAAAACCCCAGCTACATAGCCACTACCAGAAGCTTCTAGTTCAGAAATAATTGAGGCAACCAGCAGACATGGTATGAATAGTGTCCTGACTGCTCTTTTTCACCTTCATGGCAATTCAGCATATTTGAGCTTTTAGACACATGGGCAAGATTTTAAATGCTTAAGATCCCGAGCCAAGAAATGCAACTTGACCTCTAAATTCAGCAATAAACCAGACTGGCTTTGTTAGCATAAAGACAAAGCAAGTTGTTCAATAGAGTCAATTAAGGAAAGAATCACACTAAAATGTGACAGAATTATTTTCAAATTCTATTAATTTCTTCAGGGTTCAGTTCTTTGTGGTTTTGACTGTGTACTTTTCCAACTGTGCACAACATTGTACAATATCCTACAGCATAAAATTCGTGTTGCAAATTAAAATTCATGCAATGTTTGAATGAGAAATACATTAGTCATGGACCTATCTGTATAAATATTTAACATTTCCTTGTTCTCTTGGAAACTAAATGGCAATGAAATCATAACTTTTCTTAAATTGCCCAAATTACAGCATTCAATAAGAGAAAATTTCCATTCTATGGTGGTTTACAGAAAAGTATGGTTATTACTTATTATCATTACTATGGCTCCCTTTTGATACAAAGTTCACCTGAACAAATATAAATGTTTCAACGGAAACTTCTGGAAGACTTGTCCTCACATTTATTCACAGGAAGCACCTAGACATTTCAGGGATACTGTTGGAGGCATGGTGACAGTGATCTGTAAGGAATCTGCAAACGTTCTGGGGCAGACCAGGCCCCTGATAAAAGAGCAATCAAGAAGATCTGGCACTTCCTTCAGACCTTGTTTAGGAATTTGATGGGAAGGGCCTGAGCTCCTGAGAGGGGGCGCACATGTGAAAGCACTGTCCTCACTGCCCCCACGCCATCATGCCTTCATTAGCGTCTTGTGTTGCTATTTGTACGCTGCAGCAGACAACAGGACAGAGACCATGCTGCTGTGCAGCACCGATGACTGCTGCAGCCACAAACATGGGATACATACTACACAACTGAACAATATATCTTTATAATATAAAGCATGTGTGTGAGCACAGGTGTGGAAAGAGAGAGAGCAATATGAAAGAATCCTCCTTAGACTATTACCTGAAAATACTTCCTATTTGACATAATGTGGTCCTTTCTAAAAGTGATGTTGTGTGAAAATACCCAGAAGGGCTGCTTGGATAGCTCTGCCATCTCCCTGGAACACAGAATCATAGAATCTTCTAGGTTAGAAGGGATCTTTAAGTCATCAAGTCCAACCATCAACCTAACAGTGACAAAACCACCACTAAACCATGTTGCTAAGCACCATGTCTGCCAGTCTTTAAAATGCCTCCAGGGCAGGCAAGTCTGTCACTTCTCTGAGCAGCCCATTTCAGGGTTTGATAATCCTTTCAGTGCAGAAATTTTTCCAAATATCCAATCTAAACCTCCCCTGGTGCAACGTGAGGCCATTTCCTCTTGTCCTATCACTTGTTACTTGGGAGAAGAGACCAATGCCCAACTCTCTACAACCTCCTTTCAGGTAGTTGCAGAGAGCGATAAGGTCTCCCCTCGGCCTCCTTTTCTCTAGACTAAACAAGCCCAGTTCCCTCAGCCGGTCCTCATAAGGCTTGTTCTCTAGACCCCTCACCAGCTTTGTTGCCAGCTTCACATGTTCAAGAGTACAGCGATCTTTCAGACAGACCCTACAAGTCTCCTCACAGTTCAACAGAAGTCACCCAGTTGTAAGCTAAAACCCAAGTAAATTAGTCCCCTGTGCTCAAGAAGAAGCCTGTGAGACAGTCTCTGCCATCCACCTCGCTTCTGCAGGTGTTGGCAAGCCCCTTTCAAGTATGGGCGTTTCTGGGAGCTGGTTTTGAAGAGGGTCTTTCTTCTGACACACTACTGTAATTAACACATTGAACAATCATCTGCAAATCTTAACTGGATTCCAGGTCAAAGGGATGTAATCTCCAGAGCTTTCTGATGGCCAAGACCATATTTCAACTATAAGAAGAAAGATACACATTTGGAAGCTACCAAACCCTGACATGTTAAGGAAGCATCTACCCCTGTGTAACACAAAAGCCCTTGTGACTGTGAGTCACCTCAGAACCTTGGTTTCACCATTTCATTAATAACTCTGAACATCAAGCCGGGGACATCACCAGTGAAAGACTTTAAGACATGCACAAATGGATACGCAAAGAGGAGCGGTCAGCCTGGGCAAGCCTCCAATTTTCAGTGCTGGGAGCTGTTGGCTTGAGTCAGGGACAGTCTTCTTCAAAGGAAGAATTCAGTGTGAGAGCCCTCTCTTGTGTGTTCTAAAGATAATAAATATATATAGAAAGTGTGTGAAGGAAATTATTCACAAGCAGTTTCTTCCAGGATTTAAGCATAACAATAAGCTACAACAGGGTTTTGGCTTTTGGTGCATATATCTCAGTATCCGCCCCTAGCCTGTCCCAAAAATGAGTATTTAACAACCAAAACACCACAGGCCACGCAAATTCTACAGACTGATGTGGCTCCTGCATGGCTTTCAATTTTATACGTACTGAGAATTTTATTCAGTATCTCTTCTAACATGTGAGGTGAACCATGAATTGTATTTCCCTGTGAACAAAGCTTTTCTTCACATATATCATCCTGTCTATCATCCTTTATCTAAATGGAAACCAGCTTTTTGGTGGATAAAAATGACTCTGCAGAGAGAACTGCACACATTAAGAATTCAAACTAGTAGGCTTAGACACCAATCCGTGCAGATGTGATTGAAAGATCAGGGTCATACAACATGACCAACAGTACCTTCCAGAGTCGCCTTTTGTAAGAACATGGTTCAGTAGCTTCTTTTGTAATTATAGTTTCCTTGACTCCAAACATTCTCTTGATGAAAGCTATAAATAGTTGAAAGCCTTTATAAAATACCCTAACAAAAAAAAAAAAAAAAAAGAAAAAAAAAGAAAGAGAGCGCTTTCCTATTACTGTGAGCCATCTATTGTAACTTACATCTTTCAGGTATAAAATTAGCCTTTTTGTTAATGATTTTATAAACAAGTAATTGACAGTCAACAATACAGGCATTTTTTTATTTCCTTGTGAGAGCATTTGAGTTTAACACGTGGAATTAGTTCCATCAAAATGTTTCTCAGTCTTGGTCTTCCAATTCTTGATTCTATTATGTTCTGATAATATAAATTAAAAAAAAATTGGGCTAGCATTTGTCTCCAAATAGCCCAAGAAGCAGGGAGACAGGGGTCTACATAAGCCTGAGAATCTTGCACCATTTAGATACTTGCATCACACTGCCAAAGAATTTGTAGATTTTTGCAGTATCTATTCTAATCCTACCAGAAGTGATAGCATTAACCCTTTTCCTAGGATAAGCATGAGTGCTTTTTGCTTTCTCTCATTACATCCTTAGCCTTCTAAGGAAACATATAATTATTTGTTAGTGATCCGCCTGTGTTGTTAGCAATTTGCCAATTTTAACAGGAAGTAATTTTGCTGACAAATAAGTGTTCTCATTTATACCTTTGCTTTTACACAGATGTTAACTTCCAATTACAACAGATACTTTATTCATTTTCTCACTCTTAATGATGGTTTCAAATGTGAGGACGCTCCCCAGTCAGTCAATGCAGCACCTCACCCGCAACATGCTAAAAAATCAGCGTCTATTCAGTTACTGTCACTGATGAGAATCAAATTGGGCTTTTTGGTGTTCACTGTTTCAAAAGCAAATGCCCCTTTTCAGCAATACTGATACCTAAGACTCTTCCTCAGTAAACAGCTAGTATTTTATCATGGATCCCTCTTCCTATAGCAATGTCACACATTTGCAGCAGTGTTCCATGGAAAAGCAGGTGTGATCTGTTGCATTCCACACAACAGTCCCCAGGCTAAACTACATTAATGAAGTCACCTTGTAATCCTGAAAGATAGACAGCTAAACCTGAGACAGAAAGGTGCTACTGTCCACGTCTCATGGCTGCCAAACCAGCTATAATACACACAAATGGATTTTCCACCTAAATATTAGGAAACATATTTTTACTGTGCAGGTGACCAAGCACTGGCACAGGTTGCCTAGAGAGGTTGTGGAGTCTACCTCCTTGGGGATATTTAAAAGCCATCTGAAAATAGACACTGGCAACAGAGTCTAGGTGGCCCCACTTGAGCAAGGGGTTGAACCAGATGACTTCCAGAGGCCCCTTCCAACCTTAACCATTCCCTGATTCTGTATGATTCTGTGATTAGCAGTCTTTTCCATTCATTCTTTCTAAATTGTTTTCATCAGATGAAAGTACTGTTCTCCTTCATGTGGACTGCATAGCAGTCAGGAAATGGTGCATAAGAGCGTGGCTCAAGGAGAACCTCCCAGATTAGCCAAATCGTTTCTGTGGCTGAAGCAAGGGCACTGAACTGAACCACAAAGATGCTTATGCAAATTACTGGACATATTTATTCTACAGCCCAGCCTCTTAAATCCTGTATTGGATTTAACTCTCCAGGAGCCTGTCTAGATAGTTAATCTAAAGCCAACAGAAAAACTCCATTTGACTTCAGGAAGCTTTGAAGCAGCTTTCTGATTGACTCAGACACAGAGCCTTCAGAAAATTTGGGCATAAATTAGACACTGCTTTGAAATTCCTGCAAACATTAAAATGAGTTAGGCAACTCCACTGGCTTTTGAAAAATCCTATAGTCACCTACATATAGTATATGTGTATTGGCAATATACACTAGTTTGGTTACAGCAGGAGTATAAAGATCAGTGAGAGGTGACAGCAAAGGCTGTTTCTCATAAATCTTCCTTTTTAATAGTGACTAATCTTTCTCTTTTTCAAAGGAAGTATTTTCTTGTCTTTTTTTCCCCCCCAAACACTCACAATAGCCCTCTTCTCTTACGCAGATTAGTCCATTATTGCACACAAACACTTGGTTGCTTTGACTTTCTGCTTTGACAGCTACTTATTATCTATTTCAAAGCTTGCCATGAGCTGTTGCCACTTAATGCTGTGTTATTGTTTTTTCCTTACCTTAAGCCTCTACGTTTCTCAGTTTGGCAGCCATTGGTGCACATTATTTAACCTGAACTATTATTAGGTAATAATATTCATAAATACTTGACATTTCCTCCCCCTCTTCCCTTCTCCTCCAGGCTTGGCAACTAAAGCAAGGAGCAAGGAAGGAGAATAACTCAGGTGAAGCAAGCAGCAATCTAACATACATTCTGATTTCCTAAAGAGCATCTTTATCTCTGCCTTCCTCCCACACACACTGTATGAACTCCACTGCCCAAGGGTCCATTTCTTGGTCTGAAAGCAGTGTCAAACAAAAACCATGATGATCAGCAAACCACCTTTTTGTTAAATAGCACGTCTAACAAAGGGAAAGTTAAGGAAAACCACTATTCAAGAGCACAGTCCCTCGACTAATCTGCAGCAGCAACAGAGACCCTGAGCGAAAGTTTCTGGCTTAAAAAGGTGATTTTAGCAAAACAATCAGAACCTTCAACATGTTTTGTTCATTTTTCTGAATTTTGTCAATTAGCTCAAATGGAGAAAACAAAAGTTAAGGCAACAAAATAGTTTCCTATGACGTTAAGTATCTTCCATGTTTCCGTTTGAACTATGCTTTTCACATTTCTTTCAATTCATTAACCAAAAAAACCCACAAGGAAATCTATACCAGAAAAAAAGTGCTGAAATCCAAATGACAGATCTCACCAGGGGATGAAGATAATACTTCATTCAACACAAAGTAATACTTTCTGTGTCTTCTGCATTCATCAGTAAAGAAAACTGTTAACTTGCCCTCGGCTGTTCTTAACTAGAGTGCCAGAAAACAAAAATTTCTCATGACTACATGTGAAGTAACTTTGGAAAAAAACACACGTGCAATGAGCTGGTTATATAAATGATGAAGACTAATTAGTTGTTCAGCGTATTTGTCAGTTTTTCTCAATCATCAACTGGCCAAGAGGAATCTCTGAAGCAAGTATATTTAAGGTTGTGTATTTTTCCCATGAAGTTAAATTTCACAAATTTGTAGGTATAAGAGTGCAGCAGGGTGAAAACTCTGCACTCGCTGCATTTATAATTAAGTAGAGATGTTTGGTTTTAATTGAATACATGAACACAGGAATAAATAGTCATTTTGGAGATGTGAACAAAATATATCATTTTATATCAGTGCCACGAGGGGTCTTTGTGCATATTCATGTTGCTGATTCAGGAGTTTCTTACTGTCTTCAGTAATGCCTAATGCTTTTATAACTTGTTCATTTGTTCTGGCTGCAGCCATTCACTCAGTCCATGCAGAATCACAGTACCTGTTCAAGCAGTCTAGACTGACCACCTTCTCCTTTGTCAGTTTGTTTCAACCGTGCTTTCTAAACAGTTGAGAGAGACCTCGAGTAGATTTAAGCAATTACCACTGCTTATCATTCTTAAAGAATGCAAATCACAGATTAAGATCCAAAATCACTGTTGCCATGAGCATGCAATTCTGTTGGTAACATAGCACCCAATTCTGACAATGACAGAGACCACTGATGGCAAAAGAAAGTGCCATCAGTGTACTTTCTCCATCATATTTATTGAACACAGTTCTGAAGCCAGAACTAATTTCACTGAGTTAGGCAACAAACAATAGTTCTGGAAGAATCCCACAGATTTCCTTCCTGGGTGCATCTTGTGGCACCCAAATACTTCTATAATTCTGTTCTTTGGTCTAAAAAAAGATCCTGTTTTATAGGGTTTTGCTTAGCTAAAGCCAAAAGCATATTGAGATCTCCATAGTAATACTGCCTGGGATTTATTTCTCCAAATATTTTTTTTTTTTAAATAAGATTAGCTGGTTATTAGCTAGCACACAGAGAAAAAGTTCTCTGTTTAGTTTCCGTGAAAGATCATACTTTATTTTTATTTTGTCTATGTTCAGAAAAAGTAAAGACTTGTTTTTGTCACAGCTCAATATCCTTACAGTAAGTAAACTCCAATCTCTTAAAATTTCTTGCATCCCACAAAAATATTGTTTGTTTACTGGTACAAAAGAGAGAAATTATTCAATGCAAGCAAATGACTGTCTGTTTTATTCAAGAATTACAAGAGAGAAAGTATTGTCAAAGTATCTGACAGCCGTATTAATAATTCATGCTGCTTCTTCCTTCTAAAAACACAGAAATGATCTCTGCAACACTGTATAAATCATTCTTTTGTTTCTTACCATGACTCCAGATAAGATATGCTAAATTCACGCAATGTTGCAAGGTAGCAAACTGCAGAGCTGTTCAAAATCAAACCCATTTCGACCCTTTTCTTCAGAACAGGCCTAATGAAGGAGACAGTTCCTATATATCACTATGAAATGATAGAAAATACTGGACTTGTAGTAATAACAGCAATTCAAAGATATCGAGATATCGGCTATGAAAGCATACAAGAGCTGGTGGGACGTTTTTTGGTTTGTGTTTGGTTTTTTTTTCCACCCAGCCTGGTTTAATAGTGACCTGAAAAACTTCTTTCAGTCCTGTATTTCGATAGGAAGATATCAGCATCTCCAGACTGTGAGATGCTTGAAAATCAAATCAGGCTTCATATTTTCAGCTTTACGTTATACCAACATGTAGCCCTCAACAGAAAGTCCAGACTCTAAGATTTGCGTTTACCCTTGAGTGGCAGGCATAGTCCACTCAGATAGGTGCTACAAATATGATTGTTTCTCTAAGCTACTAATATACTGCAGCATTACCAGTGTCAGACACTGTAGGTGAATGTAATACGATTTCCACGCACATGACAAATAATTAATGATCAGATGCATGCTTTACAATGATTCTAACAGGTTTCTTCAGTATTCCGTCAAACTTCTCTTTGTGAAAATAAAAATTATTTCAAGTGAATGTAGAGTGCCACAGCAATACAGTAATAAAATACATATGCTGATCAAAATTCCAACCACATTATCAACAAAAAATGCATAAGATTATACTACCTAGCCAAAGAATTATACTGAAATATCTCCTGGAAAAGGATAACTTGCCAACGAAACAGTAATAGTTTCCATTTTGAGGAGCTTTTAGAAGTACTTAAGAAAAGACTTTATTTTTGGGAAATGGCTGTCTATTTATAGCAAATACAGATGATCCACTCTGTCATATAATTTCTCACTCCATCTCACAGTAAAAATTCTTTATATTCTTAGTGCGAGGCTGAAATCCTTGCCTTCAATCCTGGTTTTATTCCTTTGGAGAAAAGCACCATTTTCTTAGAGATTATTTTCTTTTCTGTCTCAGGAAAAATCACACTGAGACAAATTGGAACAAAATCATTACGTACCTTAAGTGTTTCACATCAACTGTGAACCAGGAGAAAAAGATGATTGGCTCTTGGTTTCTTAATATTTTTGTTTTATCAAGTATTTATCTTTCGCTGTTTCCCTCGGATTATGAAATATGAAGATGAAAAATTATGAGGTAACTCAATTGTAGAGGGTGCTGGGTTTTTTTTATCGTGGGAATGGAATGCTTTAGTAGTTCTCTTGGTTAACAATACTTATACCAATGACTCTTGGCAAGTTTATTATCAACTGGCAGAGCAAGGGATTGTTTTCTATTTGGTTTTGACTTTCCCTTTTAACTCATTATTTCCTTTAGTAGAGGGAATGGTTTTCTATCTCTAAAACCAGACAACGCTACACTTTAGATTCTCACTCTTTCCAGACCACCTGCATGCTATTGTGAAGACCTAATGGGATTCTTATGCAAAGGGAAAAACTTCCTGGGCAATGTAAAAGTGGTGCACTGCAGATACCCACAAAAGCATGCAACTATTTTCAGAAAGGCACTGTTATTTTCCAGGCAATATTTTTCAGGCAATTTTTGAACTGAAAGAGAACAAATACTGTAATTCAGCTGGATTACTGTACTTCATCTGGAAGTAAAGGTACAACTAGCTTTCTTATTTTAGACTTTCAGCCCAGTGGTTGCTCTATCACAAAAATAAGTTATTTGTTCTTCTCCTTCAGAGTTCATATTTATTCATTTTAACATCTCGTGTTGATTTTAGTACATCCCTGAAAGACCCATTTTGTTACTCTAAACTGTTTATTGTTAAGTTCACTCCTTTGGTTGACCCTGGCCAGTAACTAAGCACCCAGCCATTCACTTACTGTCCCCACTACAGTGGGATAGGGGAGAGGACAGGAAAAGCAAAAATGAGGAAAAACTTGTGGGTCCAGTTAAGGATGGTTTAATAAGTGAAAGAAGGAGGAAAAAAAAACTACAAGCGATGCAAAGGTAACTCAGCACCTCCCACAAACAGACCGATGCCCAGCCAGTCTCTGAGCAATGACCACTTTGTTAAAACTACACCTTCAGTTTTTATTGGTGAGTATGCCTTTAGGCAGTACGGAACATCCCTTTGGTCAGTTGGGGTCACCTGTTCCGGCTATGTCCCCTCACAACCTCTTGCCCATCCCCAGCCTACTTGCTGTGGGGGCCAGAGTGAGAAACAGAGAAGGCACTGATGCTGTTCAGCATC